>NW_022986965.1:434806-652580 GCF_010093935.1 Zasmidium cellare ATCC 36951
GGGGGGGGGGTCAGTGGCCTTGAGGGTAAGGCTGGGTAGAGAAGATCGAGGGCTTCGAGACCGTGGTTTGCTATTGAGATTCGCGTATAACCTGCTCGAGAGAGCTGTCTATGCAATACCTTTTGGTTCATCAGATTGTCTTCGACCTATACAGTAAGATGAATCAGCATACATATCGGGCTAATGGGAGATCTCGTTGAAAGGCTTGCAATCTCTCCAAATTTATGGAGACGAAAGCCTTAACTAGAGTTTCGCCTCTCTTGCCAACTTACTATAAGAATATGGATGTCTGTCGTTGGTAGAGAAGTGGATGGCGAGGTGGCCTGAGGGATATTGGTAATATTTGTGCCGTTGCCTTCATGACTGGTCGGAAGTTCGATCGTTATCGAGTTCTTGTGTTGAACAGTCGGGTTCTGTACTTGCGGTTCTGGCTCTTTTGCCTCGTCGTTTCTGGATACGACTTCCTTCTGTGCATCAAAATGCGAATCGCAGCGCGGGGAGTATACCTCAATTAGAGCACAGCATGGTCAGCGTATGTTCACGTAGACAAGCGTTGTCAGGAGGCGCTGTCGTTCTATGGCTTTCGAAGTGCAGATCGGTGCCTCCGGCTCTCCCAATACACCCAAGAGCATCTAAATTCCGAGCAGACTCACATAAAATGCGAAGGTTGAACCACTTCCACCTTGTCCAATTGAATCGGCTTGCGTTTCCCCGGAAAGGTGAGAAGCCACACCAATTTGGCCTCCTAACTTGGCACAGAGTTCTTTGCAGATCCATAGACCCAAGCCAGTGCCACCATACTGGGCATACGTTTTTGGAGACGCTTGGCGGAACTTTTCGAACAGATGGTTGAGTTCTTCATCTGACATGCCTGGTCCGGTATCAGTCACACTGACGTTAAGATACACTCCTTCTTCAGAGGCGCCCTCAGCGAGTGTGCCATATTCAGCGACAGGGGCGAAGCGAACGCCGAAAGCTTTGTCTGTTGGTCGAGAAGTGCCTAGAAAGAAGGGTTAGCAGATGTTGGAAATATCAAGCCGGGCTCCGTTCTTCCACAGCTGAAAAGGATATCACAGCCTTCAATGTTTCAGGTCGAATGAGAGTCGTGCAGCCTTCAGTCCGACTTACTTGCACCCAGGACAATAGAAATCCTTCTCGTCATTGCTCTCTGTGTGAATTTGACTGCATTGTTGAGAAGATTGACGAGGACCTGTAGGAATCTGGTTGCATCCAGCAGAAGCCAGTCGACCTTGGAGGCAAAGAAGGATGTGTCGATCGTGTATACCAACTCCACCTATATAGCGCAGCAGCGAGTTAGCACACGTCTCAAGTGAATTGTAGTTCCAGCGCCAGGGCTTCAGTACTGGCTCACGCCGTCTCGCCCCGGAAAAGAATATTCAACTGGGTTCACCTACATCACTTCGTTGTACCTCGCCCCTGAACATCTTTATCGCCTGATCCAGAATACTAACTGGATGAACCGGCTCAGGCGACACACTTAGCATGTTCGAATCCAGTTTACTCAGGGTAAGAACATCGTCGATGATAGTCTTCTGATGTTTTGCGCAGGACATGATAATTTCAGCACCTTCGAGGATAGCCAAGGCGGTGTCACGGTCCATAGATAGACGAGGCCCTTGCGACTGTTGAACGAGCGACTCCATGGTGGAGTGGACATCTTCTGCGCACAAAGTTATGGCCGCGAGAGGATTTCGTGCTTCGTGGTTTGTCGAGTCCATGAAGTTTTCCTGCTGACGGCGACGCTCTTGTTGCAGGCGGGCTTGCCGTTCTTGAAAGCCTTCGATCCCTGTACATTATCAGTGCTTCGAGAACGAAGAAGTCGCAAAAATTGTTCCAGCCTACATTTCTGCCGGCTGATATCGACGAGACAGCCAAAGACCCCCTTTACCTGATCGCTCGATGGGCCATGATCGTCATCCCGCAACGCATACGCAGCTACTAAGATCCAAGTATCTCTCATCATACGTTCTCCGTTGAAAACTTCGTCTGTGGTGAACGAACGATCAAGACGGCATTCAAATCGTACCTGTTCACCAGCTTCCAACTTTTTCCACTCTCGCCAAGCATGCTGCCGATCTTCCTCCACGAGGGCATTGGTGAAGGTTTCGAAATCTTGAAGTTGGTCAAGTCGGCAACTCGTCAACTCTATCCATTGCTCATTCGCGTACTGCAGCTGTCCAACGGCATTCAACTCGAAGATGCCAATCGGAGCGAAGTCTGCCATGCTCCGGAAGCGGATTTCGCTCTGCTGAACTTGGTGCGTCCTTTCCGCCAACTGCTCGACAAGGCGAATTCGGTCTCTGGCTGCCAGTCTCGCAGCTACGCGGTTGCGTCTTGCTTCTTCCTCGGCCATGACCAGTGAAGCCAATGTAGTGGTCAGCTGGTTGTGCAGCAGCCGTATGAATCGTTGATAGTCCGCATCATATGGTCGTCTAGAGTTCAATCCCAATATCAGGAATCCAGAACGATGCTCCTGATAGTTCGTCCAAATGGGCAACAGCACAGCATGCGCCAAAGGCTGGTACTGCGGCTCTCTTGGCTTCGCTGCAGCTACAAGTGTACTCGGAAGCGTGCCTTCGCTCGCCTGGAGAACAGCCACTGTCTTTGTTACAATACAGTCTCGGAACCAGGGCGTAAAGAGTGCTGACCCGCTGTCGAGGTCAATTGTCGATGGTAGACTGTTTGATTGATATTCTGGCCCTGAATCTTGGGCAATCACTCCTTTGAGTGTCCAAGCCGCTTGGGCAAAGACTGAAGCCGGCTCAGACTGGGCGCTGCTGGAGCATTCGTCATCATCGGGAGAGTTATGTGCGGAAGACAAAGAGTTGTTGTTGACGCGAGAAGCTGGCCCGTAGAGCGCGGCGAATGGTATCTCGTGAGCATCCGATTGAAGTCCAGCAAGAACTTGTGTATAAAAGTCTCGCACAGTCTCCGCACTTGACAAGCACTGTTCCAGCTTGTGCAAAAGAGTCATCCGTCGCTCATTGAGAACGTCTTGCGTTACTTCAATTACCATGTTGTAGAACCCGAGATTACCATTAGGTCCGGGAATCGGGATGATGCTCCACGATGCATACGCCTCCTCCACATAATCATTCCTCTGAACGAGGAAGAGATCGCGGTGTGCAAAAGAGGTCTCTCCGGTGCGATCTCCCAGCTCCCACGCAGTCTCGAATATGTTTGTGTCAGTCAGTTCGGGCCAAATCTCGTGCGCAGTCTTCCCCAAAGCAGCCGGATGTTTGTTGGCAAGAATCTGTCCGTATCCTTCATTGTAGATAGCGATGCGTTCCGGGCCCCACCAGAGCATGGTAGGCTTCGGGTCGTTCATGCACATGTTGACGGTACGTCTTAGCGTCGTGGACCATGTGCTTATGGCGCCAAGCCGTGTCGAGGCCCAGTCATGTCTTCGCACCAATTCGATGTGCTTAGAGAGAGGAGCACGATCGGGATGGAGATGAAGGTCTGCTACAGTGATGTCGTGCGGCCCAGCGGGCAGGTTGCTGTACTGCACGATGGTCTCTTCGCCGGCATCGTCACTTCGGGGGCTCTGCGCCTCATGAGAATTCTGTTGCACTTGCTCAACACTCTTGAAATCTGACGATTCTCCTCGTCCTGGCTGTCGCTTGTAAAGCTTTTGTTGCTCTTCCAAATATTGCACGCGGCCTTTGAGAGTTCGGGCCAGCCATTCAGGATCCAGCTGCTTCAGCAAAGCAAAGTGAGAGTCCATGGAAAGCTGTATTACCCGACAAAGATGTTTTCAATGTGCAGTATGCAGGTGACCTCATGATTCTACACCAGTATCATTAGTTTGTCTTTCTTCCCCTGGACACGAGTATTTCATCTCGGAGCTGAAATGGCAAGCTTATAAGATCGTTTCTGGTAAGCTCCTAAATGCATGTGCCGTAGAGTTCCGAAGCTATGGCTTCTTGGTGCTTGGTAAGCCTGACAGGGAGTTCAAGACATCCTGTCACTTGACGCTCTTGCTGCTGGTATAAGTTATAAACTTCAGGCCTACAGAATCTCCAGAGTCATCGAGGTATCAGAGATGGCTTCGAAGATATGACCTCGAGCCTTGGGGGCCGGCCATCCGACATGATATCAGTCGTCTAGACCGAGCTCAATTTTGCCGCAAGTCTGCCACATCAAGTACCCTGGCTGCCTTGGGCTTGGAAAGCGGCCTATTTCGGGCGACTTCGCCCAAAGCAGTAACCCAGCTTGCCTGCTGCCGCCGTCTGACCTGAGAGGCAGCTCGTCTGCCTCGTTTCAAAAAGCATGAAGAATTGCTTATATCAATCCTACGACTGGCTGGTAAGTTATTTGAACACTGGATCCACGATCTCGCTGAGGCTGTCGGAAAGCTTCTTGATTTGGGCTTTGGTCCGCCATGTGGTAAAGTGGCCATGTACGATACCACTGGAACCACTTTACGAAAGTATTATTTCGGTGTTGGAAGTGAAATCTGCGCCTCAACCCAGCCTGTACGACGGGCTGCGGAGGGCATTTGCTGGAGTCGTTAGGGGTGTTCGAGTCAGGCTGGGGTAAGGCTGGATTTTGTGGTCATGAAAAATCAGAATTGCAGTAACTTCTTTCGAATAGGAGACACATCACATTATCATACTTCCTATCTACGGATGCGGGTTGACTGAGCAACAGGCTATAAAGTTCTCATCTCCTACCAAAGCTGCTACCACCTCATCCACACACTCACTCCTCATCATCATCTGAGAACCAATACCCATCGTCATCACTATCCCGCTCAAGCACATCTTCGCTCAAATACAGCTTCAAAACCGGCACATCGACAACCCCCGTCCACCACCAAACCTGATACTTCTCCGCCTGCTCCAGCGCTTTCAAAGGCTCCTCGGCCTCTGCTTCGACGTACTCCATGATCTCCCGCCTCGTCTGCACAATCTTCTGGTACTTCGCCCACTCTTCAGGACACATCCGCGAGTACAAGAGATTGAGTCGATACTTTGCATTGTTGAGGCGAGTGCGGGCGAAGGCGACACGCAGCGAGAATGGTAAGGCGGCGAGACGGAATTGGTCGACTTGGGCGTTGATGTCGCGCTGGATGCTGTAGACCATGACGATGGCAAGGGCTGTGAAGAAGATGATCAGTACGGCGTTGAGGGTGCTGGAATGTGGCGATTCATTAGTCAGGAGGGCGTGGAGGCCTGAAGCGAACTCCATGTTGCAGGGAGTGGTGCTGTTGAGGGTTGGTTCGAGTTGGTCTTCCTGTTTGAGTCTACGATTATCCGTGTTGGGTACTTCGTCCTCGCAGAGTGTGGTGATAGATGAACACTTCAGAGTATGCACAGTACTTAAAAAGCGGTCCTTTCCCAACAGCCTTGTGTCGTGCGTCGTGTGAGACTTGTCTGGAGTGAATGCCTGCGGACTGATGCATAGTATCCTGAGAAGGTCGAAAGAGATTCATTTCAAGCACTCAACAATGCCTTTGTTAGATGATTGCCATCCTTTGTCCGTCCAAGACAACGAACAATGCTCAGCCTTATGTCAAAAATGGAGAACGGACACAGTTGATGAAATGTGTACACAGACAGCCCATATCCTAAACAAAATAGAGAGATAATAAGAATGGATCAGAGAAGTCAGCAGCGTTGTCCTCTGTTGAGACTAAATCCCTTACAGACCCCAGTCCGAGCACCTTCGACATTTCGATGCTGAGGGTCTAGGGGCAGGATGGATAATCGAGCCTTGTCGACGTGCGTCTCATTGTCCACATCTGGTTGTCCACCGACCCGGCTCCACTCTCATCTTTCTTTTGACTGTGTCCCATTTTTACCCATAACGCTGTAGCTCGTCCCACATACGATCTCACCGGCGGCCTTGATGCTACCAGCCAAAAGTATTCTTGACGAGGAAGCCGAAACTGTTGCTGCAACCGTGGCCGGATCCCTTCTGGGCCTTCTAGCCGTAAGAGCTGCATGTTGGACATCCGCAGTCGTTCCGAGTGTAGGCGGTCATAATCGTTCCGTCTGACTGTCGTGGCCGATTAAATAGGATTGGTAGCCTTCCGATGTAATGGATCAGGTGTCGTAAGTCAATGCCACCAAATACCAGTATTGGCGCAATCACAATCCCGTCCTACCACTCCCCACCCAACCACCCTGGTCAAAACGGCACCCCAGGCACATCATCCGCACAAGCATGCGTCCACCAAACCCACCCCTTCCCCGTCCCCATCCCCTCCCACCTCCACGAAAAAACACTAACCCTCTCCCTCAACCCCACCCTCCCCTCCCCACCATCACTAACCCTCAAACTAACCCACACATTCGCGTATCCCCTCTCCTCATCCACTCGGGTCGAAAGACTTAAAACATCCGCGTAATGCTGAGGATGTTTTGACTTGACGAGGGTTTCCACAAAGGTTTGGGCGCCGGAGCGGTCGAGGTGGAGGATTTCGCCGGTGGAGTGTCGGTGGGCGTAGGTGTAGTGTGGGGAGGCGAGGGTGGTGAAGGGGGTGGTGAAGTCTTGGGCATTGAAGCTGGTTATTATGCTGGTTGTGAGGGTTTCGAGGTGTTGGGTGGTGGCGGACTTTTTCTCAAGGCTCGAGTCTAGTAGTTGATTTGAAGGGGTCGCTTTGGCTTCTTGGCCACGATCCAGGAGGAGGTTTGCTGACTGCATTTAGGGCAGTTGGGCCAGTTCTGTTTACAGAGTAGAGAGGATTCTTGATGGGTTACCGGAGTTCTCTTTGGGCGACAGTGCTGAAAGTGTGAGCAACGAGTCTTTCGGTCCGTGAATCTGTGTATAGAAGGCAAAGAGCCCTAAAAGCTAAAGGAAGTGCATGAGATCATCCTGTACCCATACTTGAACCTAATTTGAGGTGTTTCTTACCCGCCTTCTCAGCCGCAGTAAGGCTGTCATCTTCAGATCGACGCTCTCAATGACTACCCAGGTAAGTATAGCTCGACGGCCTATATCGCCGTTGGGAACTTTTCAAGACATTCCTTTAGCACCCATCATTCGTCTCAGCATCAACACCTCATGCTTCGTCACAAAGACACCATTACCCATGGGACCGCCACTATTTCCAGACGAAGCGACTTCGTCCATGCTCGTCTCCATGCCTTCGACCAGCTTCGCTACCTTGCCGCCCTCCCATTCGCCAGCATCGTTGGTCCAGAAGACACGCCTGACGCCTACGGAATGCATAAAGGCAATGCAGCGGTAGCAAGGGCGAGAAGCGTGCACTTTGGAGCGATCGAAACCGCAGCTGTCTACCGCGCTGGCGTCGGATGGCGATGGAGATGGGTTGCGGTTGACCAACTCGTCATGTAGAGAGCCAGTTGCCGAGTGAGAGCTTGCCACAGAGAGGCTAGCAAGAGATGAAGTGCTTTCCGTCAATGCTTCCTCAAGTGCATCAGCCTCATCTGCAGGTTCGATCTCAGCTGCACGGCTGGATGCCTTCGTTTTCGGTGGCTTCCTCGCGGGCTTGCCCTGCCATCCAACTCGAGTCACGTAGAGGTCAGCGCCTTGGAGCCTGGGGTGTCTCTTTCGGTCTGCCACATGCGCACTGGAGGCGCCGGATCGTCCTGTGGGTAGAAGCATCGGTTCGCTGCGTCCTGATTGATCATCCGACTGGTCTTTGCTCCTCATCTTACCAGACTGCGAAACGTTAGACTGGATGACAGAATCAACACTCAAGGTACATACCCGTTTGTAGTCCTTCTTCCGCTTCATGGCTTGACAAGAGGGCATCGAAGCCGGACCCGCCACGTTTGTCATATCACCGTTATCCTCCTCATCATGACTCGTAATCGTAGCATCATAACCTCGTATCACATCGTAGCTGTCTGAATCATCACCACGCCTCGACTTAGACGCAGATGAGTTGGGCTGTTGTTGTGCCTGTGCGTGTTGTGTCTGACTCCCATACCGGTCGTACTGATACTGATACTCGTTCTTCTTCCCATTCTTCTTCTGTTTCCGGCTCTGGTGGTGATGATGTTTCTCTCCACTCAGCTCCTCGTGAAACGCCAGACTCGTATCCTTGAGCACCTGCTTGAGCAGAGCATTGTCCTCGTACTCGTCCTCCTTGTTGTCGTTGTAGTTGCGGTCCTCCTTCTTGTTGTGGTTGGAAGCCGCTTCCTGCGACACCTGGTTGAGGTGTGGAAGCTTCAAAACCGCACTCTTGAACCTGCGACTTGCCGGTGCGTGTGGAGGTCTCGCAGACGGCCGCGACGTACGACATGAGGACCTCTCGTCGTAGTCGCGCTTTACGTTTATCCGAACGCGGTAGTTTGAAGCACGGTTTTTCGCGCGAGAAGGTCGTGGAGGACATCGTCGAAGAGGCGGAGAGGGCAGTGTAGATGGCCATCATTTCTGAGTGCATCGAGAGAGGCTGGTTGGCGCCATGACCGCCACCAGTGCCTTCGAAGCGAACGAATGTACCACTTGGCTGCTGCTGCTTATTCTTGTCCTTCTTCTTTAACTTAGACTTCAGCTCTTGGACAGCGTCGCCGTCGAAGGTACCATGGGCGATGCGACCATGCTTCAGAGCGCCTCCATTGAAGCCCGGGCGGTAGTCATTGTAGCCGTGTCCAATGACCTTGCCGCCGCGCACGACAATAGCGCCATGGCGATAGTGGAGAGGCGACTTGACGGCCTGCTCGATGCACAAGTTGAGGTAGGAGTCGTTCTTTGGCATTTTGAACTGGTTAGTCTTGGGTTGGGTGTGGTGAATGTTTTTGGCGTACGGTGGTGATTAGAGTGGTTGTTTGGGTGAGTGTTTGGTGAGTGTTTGGTGAGCTGGTAGTCAGTCAGTCGATGAGTCGAGCGTATGTGTGTCGTTGTGGGCACGAGGATCAGAAGAGTCAGATGCGCGAGGCATCATGTTGATGTGAAGTTGCAGGCGTGGGGCAAGCCGACGGGGGCGGGGATCCGAAGTGGGATATCAATTTCTTTAAGACCTCACTCCTTCTCTCCCGACTATCACCACCCCATCTCCTCACACAACGCTTTCACATATATCGTCCACAAACCATGACAATGCATATGAATCCTCTCTTTTCTTCCAACCTGGCACAGGTTGCACAGCATGACGACGGAGTCTATGCGTTTCACCATGGCATTGTCTTCACTTTCTTCGACAGCCTATCGAAAAGTAGACATCAGCAAAAATGGGAAGAATGCAGAAGGCTCTAGTCATGTATGGTGCATGTACTTCGTTGTGTTCTCGTAGCTCGCACTATTCACTTGCATGCAAACGAGCTGGCACTGTTGAAAGGTATCCTGTTTGCTGAGTTCCCGATGACATTTTACATCTACAGGTACTTCCTGCCCTCCTCCCATTCCCAGAGCCACTCATGTTCTTGTTTCAACTTTTACGACCGATGACAGAGGCAACACTTCCGACAGAGACAGCACCCGCAACGGGCGAAGACGACTATGACCTTGAGACTCTCTTCCAGCCACCGATCGACATCTTCCATCCACTCGGAGACGTCGTGCTTCACGTTGTCGATGACAAGAACCTCGAAAGCCGATTTCAGGTCAGCACTGATATGCTGGCTCAAGCATGCCCATTCTTCGATAAGTTACTCAATGGCGACTTTGCCGAAGGACAGAAGAATGATCGGAATGGTTCTGATAAGAGGGAGGTTCAAATCAGAGAGAACCGAACGGTGGTACAGATTCTGTGTTGTGTGATTCACCACAAGAAGTTGGAAGACGAAATGAAGCTTTCTCCGTCCGTGGTCCTGCAATATGCGATTCTGGTCGACAAGTATTAGTGCGTCGATCAGCTTCGATTGCCGAACGAAAGTCTTCTACAGGCCCAAGTACAATCGCAAAATACAAGCGGATGGCGTTCGCGGAAGGAACTGTGCGACTTGATCGCGGCGTCTTACATTCTCGACATGCCTGTTATCTTCCGCAAGCTGACGAGGAAGTTCGTCAATGTGGGCGACTCCAACACCAATCTGAGCTACTTCGACGACAAGTGCTCTGATCACATCCCCAAAAGGTTCTTCGCAAATCTCACGCCCAAGTAAACACAGCTCAGAAAACCTTGGCTCACCACGTTGCCGTTCTGATATCGGAGTTCTCCAAAACAGCAAAGATCTGTGGCAAAGACGAGCTCGCGACGGAACTTCTACGAAGACTCACAGACGCTGGCCTTCTCCCTGCGAAGTTCGACAGCCCCGAGCACTCCATCAAGACACTGGCGCAAAAGCTAGAAGACATCGAGATGCCAGCATTGCTGTCCGATACCGAAATCTGCGCTTGCCCTGACTTTACCTTCGACAGAAACCTCGCCATGGTGCCCCCAATAGAGACGGCACGGGCGTCTGACGGCACCAAGCACCTCAGATCCTGCTACCGACTGAAGCTGGAAAACGCCCAAGTCGTCCTGGTCACCCAGCGCCATGCACTATTTGCCGCGCGGAACGTCCGAGAGATATGCGTCGGTCTCTGCTTGGATTGTGTGAAGAGGCCAGGCTCGCAACACAGAGCTGCTTGTCGGGTCGCTCATCCGCAACCCTGGGTTCAACACGCTCGTGACGACCGCGACAGTGCGCGTGAGCTTGATCTGGATGTGTTCAGGGTCGATAGGGGGCCTAGGGGTTTGCCGAGCGATACGGGGATCGGTGTTGTTGACAGAGATAGGTTTTACATGGGACTGCTGCAGAATTATCCCAGGCCGGCGTTTTGGAAGGACACTTGGTAGATGGACGTGGACCTTTACGAGAAGAGCGTGGGTTGGGATATTTGGGTATAGATCCTGAGGCGAATGTTCAAAGCGTTGTCACATGACACCAATCTCTAAGAAGTGCGTCCGTGCTTCTCGTTTCCATTCACATGTGATACTTGCTTCCGCCAAGCCACTAGCTCGCGACCACTTAACTACTCCGCTTCCTCTTCCACAACCAACACAACTTCCTCCAAATACCCACAACAGTCACACCTGACTGCCACCCTCCACAAAGTCGCCACATCATGGCAGACTCCACTGCAGACCCTCCGACGGTACCACCACCATCACCGCCCCTCTCCGACGGCGACACAGACATCCCACTCACGACCCTCTTCGAGCCCAACGAGGAATGCATCTGCGACTTCGGCGACATCATCATCAACGCCGACGACGGCTTCCATCCACCACAGAAGCTTCGAGTCAGCTCGTGCATCCTCGCCATGAGCTCCAAGGTCTTCAAGGCGCTGTTTAGCAGGAAGTTCGCGGAGGGACAGGCGGGCGCGGGGAGGAGTTCGGAGAGGCCGCATGAGATTGTTGTGAAGGATTCGCCGATACCGTTGAGGAACTTGTGTTTGCTGCTGCATCATGGAATCCCGGTCGAGGACGACCAAGATTACATGCCGCCTGCATCTCTTCTCGAACTGGGCTTGATGGCCGATAAGTACGACGTCGTCGGAGCTATCAGACTACCGGTCTGCACGTTGATCAACGATACTGGTGGCAAGATCGATATGGACGACGCTGGCGAGTTGAATCGCCTGGTCGCTGCGACGGTTCTGCTTGACCAGGCGGCCGCGTTCCGCTACTTCACCCAACAGCTGGTGTTGAGGAGACCTACCATCCAAGCCGGACAGTTCGGCAGGAAGTGTCTGGACCACTTCCCACCCAAGCTTCTTGGCTCCCTTTTCTGTCAACAGAGTATTGCTCGGCAGGAGTTCACGGCGCAGGTCACGGCGCTGATCGATCAGTTCAGCAAAGCCAGCGAAGTGGCCGACTCTGAGTCGGATGTGCAGAAGCTGTTAGAGCACCTCAACAAGCTGGATCTCATGCCACTCAAGTTCAGAGACCACAGTTTGCAAGAGCTACTCGACCAGCTCGGCGGTGTGCGCATCCCCTTGATGTCCACAAGGGAAACAGTCACTAGGGCGAAACCATGCAAAGGAGCCATTGTGTACAGAGAAATCTCGCACGCTCTTAGTCCTTTCGGAGATCATTGGGGAGAGTCTCGACGACGAATGAGACAGGGCAGTACCGGATCTCTTCACAGCTACACTACCGAATATGAGGATGTCCAGATCAACGCCCCGACGCACATCACCATCGCAAGCAGCGTCGAGAAGATCAAGGAGATGTGTGTCGGCATCTGTTTGGACTGCATCCAGGATAAGCGGTGTCGTTTGCGACACACCCACTATTGGTTGGACAAGGGCGAGTTCGAAGGCGTTAAGATCAACGAGGAGAATTGGGGCGAAGTCGAGAGCAAAATTGACATAGTCAATGAGGCCGATTTCCCGGGCTATTGGGACGAGGCGTGGTAGAAGAGTGAAGAGATAGCTGGTTCCTGCCAAAGAGTGGCTGAATACAAGATCATTGCACTGAGTCCCATGAGTGTGGGTAGGTGTCTTTCAAGGTCAAAGGCTAGAGGGTGAAAGTGAAGTGAAGTGAAGTTCAACACCCTCAATTCAGCCAATCACAGCCCCCGGGGCTCTCCGGCCGAACCCTGCGCCTGCCCTGAAACTAGCGAAGCTTCCTTGCGCCGATAAGGTCTTATCAGCTGCCGTGGCTGGCATGAACTGACGCAGACGCAAGCTTTTTTTCTTGAGGAGTCACGAGAACCCAAACCACAAACATTCCGCTCTCCTCCAAAAACCTCTTCTGCCTGCCATTGAAGTCTCGAACTCTGCATTCAAGCTTGAAAAGTTATATATTCCGGCACGATGGGCAAGGGAAAGGTTTGCTTGGCCTACTCGGGCGGTCTGGATACCAGCTGCATCCTGAAGTATCTCTTGGTGAGTATAAGCCATTGGGGTTGGGGAAGCTCGGCAGTGAGGGAAGAACCAACGACTGACTGGCTGGTAGGAAGAGGGATATGAGGTGATTGCCTTCATGGCCGATGTTGGCCAGGAGGAGGACTTCGAGGCCGCCAAAGATAAGGCCCTCAAGATTGGTGCTACCAAGTGCTATATTGAGGACTTGCGTCGGGAGGTGAGTTGAATACACATTACGGACTTCAGTCGATGTTGAATGCTTATTATTTGTAGTTCATCGAAGAGCTCTGCTACCCAGCCATCGCCTGCAACGCCATCTACGAGAACGTCTACCTCCTCGGCACCTCCCTCGCCCGCCCCGTCATCGCCCGCGCCCAGGTCGCCGTCGCCCAGAAGGAAGGCTGCTTCGCCGTCTCGCACGGCTGCACCGGCAAGGGCAACGACCAAGTCCGCTTCGAGCTCGCCTTCTACGCCCTCCAGCCCTCCATCAAGGTCATCGCTCCATGGCGAGACCCAGTCTTCTACAACAAGTTCAAGGGTCGTCAGGACCTTCTCGACTACGCCTCGGCGAAGGGCATCCCCGTCACGAGCACCAAGAGCAAGCCGTGGAGTATGGATGAGAACTTGGCACACTGCAGCTACGAGGCGGGGATTCTGGAGGATCCAAACATTACTCCACCAGAGGATATGTGGAAACTCACGACCGATCCCACCAAGGCTCCAGATACCCCAGAAGACTTCACCGTCTCTTTCGAGAAGGGTCTGCCTGTGAAGCTCGAGTACGAGGGCGGCAAGAAGACGGCCACCGACTCGGTCGACCTCTTCCTCACCGCCAACGCCATCGCCCGCAAGCACGGCGTCGGCCGCATCGACATCGTCGAGAACCGCTTCATCGGCCTCAAGTCCCGAGGCTGCTACGAAACCCCCGGCTTCACCATGCTCCGCGCCGCACACGTCGACCTCGAAGGCCTCGTCATGGACCGCGAAGTCCGCGCCCTGCGAGACCAATTCCTCACCTTCAACTACGCCAAACTCCTCTACAACGGCCTCTACTTCTCGCCCGAGCGCGAGTTCCTCGAGGAAAGCATCACCGCCTCGCAGAAGAAGGTCAACGGGAGTGTCCGATGCCGGGCTTTCAAGGGCATGTTCACTGTGGTGGGACGGTGGTCCGATACCGAGAAGCTGTACGATGCCAGCGAGAGCAGCATGGACGAGATTGGCGACTTTGAGCCCAGCGACACCACGGGTTTCATCAGCGTGAATGCCATCCGATTGAAGAAGTATGGTAAGGCCAAGGAGGAGGCGGGCGAGAGTTTGGTGACCAAGCACTAGATGGTGCCGTGTGTCTTGCTGAGGGTCTCAGCGAGGTGTTTGGCGTCTCTATCGCGAAACAAGTGTAACGATACCATAAGAAAAAGAATTCTATCTTAGCTTCCTGAATTCGAGCATTGTCATTTGCCACGTCATGAATAGTAGACCATCAATAGATATCAATCCACCTCACCATCCGCTCAAGCACGCCCTCCTCCCTCAACCGCCGAAAATGCAACCCATCCATAAACCCATCCCAGTAAACATCCCCCATCAACACCCAATGCCCTTCCTTCTCCTGTCTCACCACAAACGGCCACGCATGCCCGAACAGAAACGCCGTGCGATCGCCCCGTCGAATGCCCGGCGGGCCCATCCCGAACGAGCCCTCCGCCGTGATGAAGAAGTGGCGGTTTGCGCTGTGGCGGCCGACGGCGAGGAGGAAGGGGATGACTTCTGGGGGTATGGTCGGCGTCCCTGGACGATAGGTTTCGAGGGCTTTCATGAGAGGAGATATTTGGGAGAGGAAGTCAGGGGCGTCGTGGGCGGGTTCGCCGTCGGCGGTGAGGCCGCTGATGAGGGTTAGGGCTATTGAGTGGGTTGTGGTTTTGGCGTGGGCGGTGGCGATTGGGTTGGAGGGGCGCGCGCCGCAGAAGAGAGTCTTGGCTTTCTCGAGCAGGGTGTGCGTGCGAGACTTGGGCAGGCCGCAGGCGTTGCGGGCGAATCGCCACGTCTCGAGGAGGCGGGCGAGGTAGTGCATGAAGAATTCTTTTCTCGCTGCGTCGTCGAGATCTTGGGCGTGGAAGAACGCGTGGATCGCTGGACCGACGTCTGCGACGGTGTGTAGGATGTGGGCTTTGATGCGGAGGAGTCTTGAATGAGGCGGGAGGGCGATTTGTTCGGGTATCGGGGCGAGCATTTCCATTGCAGCGGTGTCGGAGATTGGGACGGAGTTGCCGTGCGCGGCTGGGGCGCGGCGGCCGTATCTTGGAACCCATGAGGGCAGAGAGGGGCAGTCTGGCAGTGAAGCTTGGTGGAGCCCGGCTGTCTTTAAGTTGTAGATGGATCCAGTCGTGAGGATGACGGCTCGGGTGGCTTGGGTGTAGACGGTGACGAGGTCGAGGCTGTAATCCGGCCTCAGAGCCGGGAATTCCTGCTGGAGCTCTTCGCGGTCCCGTGGATACAAGAGACCCAGGAGCGCGTAGATGTTATCCCTCGGCTCGGTCGTGTTGAACAGGCTCGACCAGTTTAAAAGAGTCGCGAGGTTATGCTCTAGCGCTCCGAGACTGTCGAACAGCATCCGAAGCACATCTGCACCCATGACATACAGTGTCGAGGCGTGCAAGACAGCGTCCATCACACGTGTGACGGCTTTATTGAAGTTGGGATCGCCCACTGCAGCAATGCCATTGACTCCATACAGCAGCCATTGGGCGGCCAGCGAGGCCACTGGCCATGGAATGGATACCTCGCCCCAGTAGAGCCTCGCCCGTTTCGCGAGCAAGATCTCCTGGATGATCCATACCCTGCTGAACCACGGGAGGGAGAAGAACGCCGTCAGTATGTCCACCTTGGAAGTTGTGAAATCGGACCGGTCGATGATGTGCTCTGTGAGAGGCCCCGACCAAAAATGCCGGGCGGCCGCATCTCTCATTCCCCGACTCATTCCTTGATCACTCTTGGGGAACAAAATGTCATGCAAATTCGTAAAGTCGTCTGTCGCCCGCGCGCAGTCTGCGTAAATATCGTTGAGCAACGCCTCGAGCTCCGGACCCAGCCCATCACCGTCATCGCCGAGCCAGACCAAGACTTCGTCCGCGCGAGAGTATATCTCACCCATCATCGCTACCTGCTGGCTCTTCTCTGTCAGATTTTCTTGGTCAATGCACAGCGCATCGATCCAGAGTAGAGGCAAACGCTGGTCACCGCTCGTTGGCTCAGTAGCATGCTTTTCTCGATGCGTCGTTCTGAGTATTTGCGTGAGCAACCCACGCAGGGCTATCTCGGTGTTCGCGGGCACTTGGACCAGATGACCGTTGATCACCATTGGAGCAGTCTCCGGGTTGTTGCCCCAAGTGTAAGACACAGCGCTGTAGGCCAAGGCATCGTCTGGGCTCTTTGAGCCGCAGGAAGAATCTCCCAACTCTCCAATCGATTCGGGCTGTCTCGCGCCATTTTTGTGGATTTTCAGCGTGGACACATGGAAGCTGCAAATCAGAGGAGATCCAGTCGAGATCTCCGTGTCGTCGAGCTGCAAGAGTCTGATTTCCTTGCACGAGGGCCGCAAGGGCATCAGGTTGTATGGATATCTCGCGCTCATGCTACCTACGCACTTGGTCCGAGAAGCTTGTCCACAAACACGAAGACCTTGAAGAGTTAGTATGAAGCCAAACAGCTTCAAGTTGACCGACCCGGCCATGTAGACAGAGAAAGGCTGAGGCTCATTAGTTGTTACGCAGCAGGTACCTGGCTTTCAGTACATGTCCCCGCCGGCTGCCAAGGGTGGCTGCAGGTCATTGAGATGTCAATCCGGCAGAATCGACGACCGTCGATGAACGAAATGTCGTCTTGCCATGTTCGTGAGCTTGAACGATGACGACGTGCAGAATATGATAGGGGCGGAGAAGAGAGGTTTTGTTGACGTGAAGTCTGAAGAAACGTGTCTCGGGAGCAGCCGCCGTGCTCGTGCCCCAGGCAGCAATCTCTGGCTTCACGTGAGACGCAGGTACAGACATCGATGACGATGTCCATAGCTGATCCGTCAACATTCACCTACCATTCGCACCATGTAGTCCACACATCACCTATCACATGTTCAAACGAACAATAATGTCTTCCGCCAAACCCAAGTTGAACCCCGCCACCTTTCCTCGACCCCCAACATGCGAGCGAACACCTCGCCATCTGCAAGTCAAATGGGGTGAACAAGTCATCGCGGACACGAAAGAGGCGTATTGGGTCCTAGAAACATACCATCCGCCCACGTACTACCTCCCTCCATCGTCTATGAAGATTCCTTTGGAGAAGAACAGCCGCAACTCGTTCTGCGAGTGGAAGGGCATCGCGTCGTATTATGACTTGAGGAATCCGAGTAGTGGTGAGGTGGTCAAGAGCCGGGTGTGGTCGTATGATGATCCGAGTGGGAGGTTTAAGGATATCAAGGATTATCTGAGCTTTTATGCCGGGCCTTGGGATTGTTATGTTGATGGGGAGAGGGTGATTCCTCAACCTGGGGATTTCTATGGGGGATGGGGTGCGTAGCAGGGCAGCATGATTCACCGGGTGTCTTACTGACTGTTTGGCAGTGACGAGTGATATTGATACTACCAGTGTGAAAGGTGCTCCGGGGACTAGGCACTGGTAAACGTGTTTTCCGTCTCATCTTTCGCTTCCATGAGTTCACATGTCTAACGGGAATTCCTCTGTAAGTATTCACATGCTTCATGTTCATTTGCCCTTCCTGTGTTTCGTGCGGCTGGACCATCTCCAATCTGCCGATTCTGTACTTTCTTATGACCCGATCACTATCACCAAAAAGTGCGACCTCAGGACCATGGCAATTGAGGCGCCCGACCCGAGCAAGACATGGCGATACAGCGCCACGGCCAAACGCAAGAAGACAGCTCGCAAATCCCAACCACGCAAGCTCAGGGTCAACCACTTCATGAAGCTCCCTCCCGAACTCCGCAACAACATCTACGAACTCGTCTTGGTCGACAACACCAAACCCCAGCAAATCCGCAGCTCGAAACGCAAAGACCCAGCCCTCCTCCGCGTATGCAGGTAAATCAGACTCGAAGCACGTGCGATCTACTACTGTCTCAATGAGTTCTCCCTCATCGTCTCTGTCAACAATCTCGAGATTCTGAGATGTTGGCTTCAGTACATCAAAGAGACATGTGGGAAGATCAAGGGCAGGCTGTGTGTCAAGGGGTTCAAGATGGAGGAGCTGGGAAAGCTATTGCCTTTAATGCAGATTGCATATGAGGGAATGGAGTTGAGGGAGGTGATCACGGATCACCACCGTAGTCAGGATTCGCTGGGAACGTTGCGCAGCGTGGCGACACTAGGGATGCGGGCGAGGGAGGAGCAGTGGAATACGATGAAGGTAGAGCTGGCTTTTGACGAGTGGATGTTGGATTTGACGGAGAAGAAAGGCATGCTGTTTAAGTTGGTCTCGTCTATGGAGGACAGCAAGTTGGCCAAAATGTCGACTTCGCGCAAGACCATCAAGCCAGCCGACATCTTGAATACCGGCGAGGGGAAGGACGACCTGGATCGCGACTTCATCGAGGACAGTCCAGACCCGACCTGCCGCGAAGACGATGTCTCAAGCGAGGAAGGGTTGGGCAGGAAACGTGCGAACGGCTGGACGTCGATTAATTGATTCCGGATCAAGGCAATGTCATTGCAATCATACGTATCGACAATAGGACCAGCTAAGATTACAATCTATTCATCATGGCCACCGTCGAAAATCCCTGATCGACCAACCCCATCGTACAAACGGCCATTATTACACCCTCAACCCACCGCAGACTTGCGTCCAGTCTCTAAATCATACACATTACACCTTCTCTCCCTCCTCGCCCTCCCGAAATCACCCCCTCCTAACCTCAACAATCATGCCACCCTCACTCCGTTCCTTCCACCAACTCTCCGGCTCATAATCCTCATACCCGGGCGTCCCGCTCCCTTTCTTCGAACACCTGGTCCCGCCGAAACAGAAGAGATTCCCGCAGTTGCATGTTGGGTCGTCGGTGTCGTTGGGGGAGAGGAGGAAGTGGACTCGTTGGTTCGGGGAGCGTCGTTGTTTGGGAGAGGGAGTGCGAGTGCTGTGTGCTGGGCTGTGGCTCATGATTCTTGGGGGGTTGCAAGTGGGTATCTGGCGGGTATTAGCCTTTGATGGATGGAATTGAGGCGGGAGTGGGTGACTGACCTTGTCGTCTGAACTGAGAATTCGTCTTTCGCGGCCTGGCTTTTCAAATATGTAGGTTTCTTTTCTTGTTTCCTTGGGGACTCGTCTGTCCTTTCACCGCTGACGCTGACAACCTCTATCCCAAGTAATAATCTCTCCAAGATCTAGGCCTTTCACCACCTGCACTTCGCCCCAACGAGCCAGACCCTCTCGTCTCCAATACCTGGTTCACACACTGCCGAGAGAACCTACAATGCCGAACAGCACGCAATTGGCACCTTGGCACCGATGAATGCAGGGAGTTGCAGCAATCGTGACAGCAAACCTGGATATGCAAAGACACGTAAGAGCGTACCAATGGAACAGGATGCACAAAAGCTATGGATGGACAGACGCGTGCGTGCATGCAGCCCTACCTTTTATACCTTATATACACACTTGCAGAGCAGAGAAAGAGTTCGAGAGCTATCTTTTGCCTCGTCAGGCCCGTGTTTCAGGTGCCCCTCTTGCTTATCGTTTGATCGGCCTGTCAGCCGTGTCATGGCGTGCGAAGAGGACGCGTGCATGTGATGAACGCCTCCCACTTCTTCGCGTGTGGGTGTGGGAGAGACGCGGGTTGATGTAATCGCTCTCAGCAGACGCCCAAGATTGATGAGACATGTGGTCATGCGACCGTTTGGAAAAACGGCTTGAGGTTCTAGATCTTCGTTCTGAATGCTCTGTTTCTTCATCATCATCGTCGTCTCCTACCACAGGTGATAACAGCATTTTCGTTTTGAGTTATGTTGAGGTCACCGCACCTGCTTACACGTGTTCGCCATACGACTCGTTCAACGAGAAACCCGAAAACAGGTCTTGCGACACCTCGTACCACTGGTTCATCACAAACTCGCAGCGGGATCCTTCGCGGCTGCTGCGGCTGCGATTGGGCGGGGAGCTGGGCATGACTCGCAGGGAACGGGCATCATGCACATCTGATGTGCAGAGGGGTGGGGATGGGGCTGTGTGTATCGAGACGTCGGAAGAAGTCGTGATGGATGTGTGCTGTATCTTTTTGGCAGGTCGTTGAGAAGCAAGTGTGCTCTCTTTTGAAGGAGGAGGATCAAGGCAAAGCGTCGGGCCTCATAACAAATATCATAACTTCTTGGACTCGAGAGACTGCAAAAAGAACTCGCGAACTAAACTCCATCTACTAAGGCAGCCCCTATTCTGGTACTGTGATCCATTGCCTGCGGCTCGACCAATCCATCATACCCTCAAGAGATGTGTTCGATTCAGCTTTTGAACGTGCTGGCAACCCGCAAGTCCCACGGTCAACTCAAACTCCGCAAGCAGAGACTTCATCACATGCCTGACTCCCTTCGCTCCTTCATGAGCCAAACCCCATAGGACTGGGCGGCCGACTTGGACGAAATCGGCACCGATGGCGAGTGCTTTAAATCTACGCATACGGTCAGTCACGGTAGAATGGTGTTCTCTGGCCCTACTCACATGTCTGCGCCTCCTCTAATGCCGCCATCAAAGCCAATAGCCAGCTGCCCCTTGACTACATTTGTGACGTTGTAAAGGGCGTCGAGAGAGCCGATTGCGCCGTCTATTTGACGGCCGCCGTGCTTGTTGATGTTAGCTGACTGGAGATAGAATTTGCCTGTGGAGTTTCACTCACATTGCTCACGATGACCCCATCAATACCATGCTGAACAGCCAGCTGTGCGTCCTCAGCCGTCTGCACCCCTTTGAGCACGATCAGTCCATCGCCCCAAGCTTCCCTCAAGAATGGCAACCTATCCCACACTGGCGAGATTCCTCTCGATGTCGTGATGACATGATAGAGCGCCGCAGTCTGCTTCTGCTCAGCCGTTGCGTTCTTCGCCAGAGGGTTGAAACCCAGCTTCTGATGTGCCACTGGATCTTCCAGGCCGATCTGAACCCCAATACCCCGGATGAAAGGGAAGAATCCTCGATCTAGGTCACGAGTCCTCCAGCCTAGATCCCAGGTGTCTACCGTGACGACGAGGACGTCGTATCCGTTTTCCTTTGCGGTCTTCAGATACGACCGCGTCAGATCATCATCGCTTGGCCAGTACAACTGGTACCATCGAGTGCTATTCACTCCATTGGCCTTGGCGACATCTGCAAAGCCCGTACTCGTTGCGGTGCTGAGGGTGAATGGCAGTCCAAGTTCCCCGAATACAGATGCAGTTGCACGCTCTCCGTCCGGATGGTATAATGTCTGGACGCCGACTGGAGCCATCACAATCGGGGCAGGGAGAGTCTTGCCGAACAAAGTCGTAGTCAGGTTGCGCTTGGGATATACCTCACGCATCACCCGAGGGAGAATGCTCCACTGTTCCTGGTCAGCGATGTGCTAGCCGTAATCAACATCGATATCCTCCTACCCGAGAGAAAGCTGCCCGGTTGTTGGCAACGGTCGTCTCTAATCCAGCACCGCCTGCAGCATAATCATATGCAGCTGGATCTAAACGTAACTTCGCCGAGGCTTCCAGCTTGTCGTAATTCGTTGACGCGATAGGTGTCTCGTTGAACAGGGTGGCATTGTAGTAGATCTGTGTTGAGTAGGAAGAATACGGTGAAGTGCCTGGTGCAGGATTCAAGACCGAGTTGATCAGTTCTTGGGCTGATTGTGCGGATGCCGTAGCTGCAAGTCCGGCTGCGATGCTTGCTACTCTCATGATGGCCAGAGGAGATATGAAGTTGATGATCTCGACTCTGCAGTCGACACCCCAGCATTTATATCGTCCATCGTGGCTCCTCTCGAGTTCTTGGCCTGGTCACGCGAGTCCGATGGAGTGGAGCGTATTACAAGTCGTCGGGGCTGAAGCGGAACTATTTTCATCATCCAAGAGCGATCGAAAGTCACTTTTTCTGAGCAGAAAACGTCGTTGTTCTTCTCTTCGCTATGGAGCGTGAGATCATGCAGACGAACTTAGCGAAAATGCCGGCGGAAGAAATCCACAAATCTCACCCAAGCTGCGTCATCATTCGTCCCCCCTGTTCCTTCCCGCATGACAAAGTCCGGAGGACGGCGGACCCGCTGCAGAAACAGCAAGAGGATCAGCAAGAATAGGAAGAAAGTGGTCTTGGAATCCTGATGACAATAATCAATGTGGGACCGCAATAAGTAGTTGCCTAACGGTAAATTCGGCAACGCACGTTTGAAAAACCCACAGGCATTCCTCTCAGCCTAGCCCGTCTGCACCCCAGCAACCTTGAGATTTACCACCATGGCTAATAAGAGACGAGCTATCGTCGTGTGCTCCGCGTGCCACAAGCGGAAGATCAAGTGCGATGTTCAACCCTGGACGGATCATTTCCAAGCCTTGCGTCCTTGCTCAGCCTGCTTAGAGCGCGGGACAGAGTGCAGGCTACGGTCACGGAAACCGTATACGTCGAGGGTCAGAAACCACAACCATGTGGAAGCCGATCGGAGTCGAAAGCTGCCTGTTCTAGATGTCGCCCATGCGCCAAAGACAGTCAGTTTCCACATCGACCGAGCCGAAGTCACCGCATCCGTCGGTTCACATCCAGACTCTCGCCAGACATCATCGCTATACTTTGGCGAAAGCGGATACGGATCTTTGCTGGACATCGTAAATCCGCCTTCGCACTCCAGTAAAGGCCGACACTTGACGATCTCTAGCTCGAGGGACAGCACACTTCCTGCAGAAGATCTGGCGTATCTCGAAGCCAAAGGATGTTTTGCCCTCCCCGACGAGAGCCACGATCTTCTGAGGGCCTACTTCCGCTTTGTCCATCCGCAGTTCCCGGTCCTGGATGGAGGGACTTTCCTGCGAGATCATGCGGACGGCAGGCTCGAGAAGATCAACCTACTTCTACTCTGGAGCATGTTCTCTGTCAGTGCATGCTATGTGCCAGCGTGTCGAAGCGTGGAGACGAAAGCGTTATATCACATACGAGCCAAGACGCTCTTCGACATTAGTGGCGAGAACGACAAATACGTACTTATCCAGTCGGCCCTACTCCTCAGTTTCTTCTTCGATGATGTCGAGGATGTCAAGCAGTCGTGGTATTGGACTGGGATAGCATTCAGCTTGGCGCAGAGCTTGGGTCTCCATGATAACTTGTTATCTGACCGCGACAACTCGACGACGAATAATGTGTTCCAAAAGACCATGTGGCATTGCTGTATGCTTCGAGATGCATGGCTGTCATATAGCATGGGACGACCATTAAGGCTCGGCGGGGAGACCAGTCACACTTTCAAGTCCGAATGTTCATTCCAAGACATGATTCTTCTCGGCGACCGGATCCATACCGATGCGGAGGCTGAAGAGCTGACGAGAATGTGGCGAGGTTCAGTCGAGGCTGCACTGGCGCTGCATCTGTCTCTGCAGTCGAAGCCTGTACCAGTTGACAAGCTGTTGTCACAGTGGGAGAACGAGCAAGTACCAGACCCCGAGATGTTCACTCCGGCTGTCACTCTATGCCACCGACACCTGCAACTATGTCAGCACGCCACCTTGATCGCGATATGTCAACTCCATGAGAAGAGCGGGAGCAGGAGCGAATCATCACAAACCGACATCATCGACATCGCAGAGGAAGGCATCACCTTCATCGTACAATCATATCTCAAGGACGACGCCATCAGCTGCGTTCCCTTGATGATAGTGCCCCTCGTCATGCCCGCCTTGCTCGTCTCGATGGCTGAACTAAAATCTCCAGAGAAGGCAAGGAGAGAGCGAGCGGCCGGCCATTTGTCCTCCCATCTCGCCCTTCTGGGTGCAATCGAGCACAGCTTCCCAGCGGCGTCGATCGTGAAGAGACTGTTCGGCACAGCAAGCCAACACATTCTGACCGACCAGTCTGCGGTACCTGATTGAGTTCGTAGAGCTGCTTATGTACTTAGGCAGCAAGGCCCCCTTTATCGATAAGCCTCAAGCCGAAGCTTCGCGCTAGCGCATGTGACAGCAGTTCGCAGGATTCCCTCGCACAGCTATACCCCACACAGAGGCATATATATAACCCTTCCCGATTCCCTCCTCCATCCACCCTTCCCACGCCCCAATCTTCCCATTTCAAGCTTCACCATGGCCCGCACCAAACAAACCGCCCGCAAATCCACCTGCGGCAAAGCCCCCCGCAAAGCCCTCGCCACAGGCCACTGCCGCCTCCGCCGCATCTCCTCCCCCCCTTACCTCGGGCGCCCCAAAGTCTCCGGGACCTGGACGAAGAATCGGCTCGGCCAAAGGGTCCATACGACGGGGCGTGCGGATGGAGAGGATCCTGCGGGTCGGGAGGTGATGGTTGTGCCGAATCATTGCGCGGTTGTGCAGAGGTTGAGGGTGAGGCAGTTGAAGAAGGGAAAGGCTGCTGGGAGGGGGAAGGGCCCCAGGGGAAGGAAAGGGGAAGGGGGGAGTGCGATTGAGCGGCTGCCGAACGAATTGCTACACGAGATCCTCGCGCTGCTGATCAGGACGAATACGATCTTCCACTTCAGCCCAGAAGTCGGGGTCAAACCACCCCACCGCCAACTCCACTCCATCCACGCCCTCTCCCTCTCCCACACCTCCTCCCCACCACCCTCCTCAGGCCTCCCCCTCGCCTCCATCAGCAAACGCTTCCACTCCCTCGTCTACACAATCTTCTACTCCCAAAACACCTTCATCCTCGAACTCTGCGGTTTCCGTGGCGGCCTCACAAGCCACATCTCCGTCGAACACACCGGCTCCATGCTAGACAGCGTCGACAACCTCCCTCCCAACCTCGAGTCCTGGAATAAAATCGTGCCTGCGACGAGGAAGACGGATCTTGCGTCTCCGCTTTCGAGCGGGGCGATGGAGTATATCTCGGATCTTACGATTTGCGTCGGGTTATCGTCTTCTGATGTCGGGGATGAGGAGAGGGAGACGGTGAGGGAGATGTTGGAGGGGATCAAGGCTTGTTTTCCGGAGGGGGGAAGGAAGATGAGACGGCTGGTTGTGAATGTTGATGTTTTGAGGCGGAGGCGCGGGAGGCTGGTCAGTCAGTCGCTTGTGCTTCGCACGCTGGATGGTGTGTTTGAGATGGGATTAAAAGACCCCGCAAATAAGATTTACGGGGGACGACCGTCAAAAGTGTTCCAGGATGCCATTGACGCCGTTGAGGGGTTGGACTCCAACGAAGCACAAGGTCGTACATACCTCTTGCAGTCTTGAGAGCGTTATCACTCTGCTACTCATGCCGATGCTTCACATGCACGTATTTTCAAAACAGAAAAACGAGACGAAGATTAATAAATATGCTGGTTTTTTTTTCTGCTTTTCTATCTACGCAGCGGGGTCCGGCGTAGAGTAATTGGCTTCGCGAATGTCGATCCAACTTCGATTCGAAGCGGTCAACACGACTTCAGGCGATGTTCGGGGTTGAGCTCCAGGTATGTAACCCGGCCCTTACCCACTTCCTTCAAGCAAATGTCAACATCAGTCATCATGGTCTGGACGAGCTCCAGGTGTAAACACCCGGCCCATCCATTCCCCTTTCGCGACATCAACACCGCTCTCCGGTCGTGAGTGAGCTCCTGGTATACATACCCGGCCCTAACCCTCCCACCCTCCTGTCGCCATGCTGCCCGCCCAACCCGAAGTCTTCACGACATTGCGGTGGCCAATTACTCGTACTCCTCGCCCTCGCTGTCGTAGCCTCCGCCAACGACACCGAACTCGTCCTCCTCCACGTCGGCATTGATTGCTCGACGGTAATCGTTCTCTTCTTCTTCCTCCTCCTCCTCGTAGTAGTCTTCGTCGATGTTGTCCCAGGTCGCTGGTTGGACCTGGGTGTCAACATCGACGTGCTCTTCGCCGCCCTCCGCCTCCTCTTCGCCACCGCGGGCCTGCTCCTCGCCATTCTCCACTGCCTCCTGTCCGCCAGCATCTGCCTCGGGGCTTGCGGCAGCTCCCTCGGCCGCTTGGCTCTCTACTTCGGACGGTGCTGGTGTCGCTGACTGCTGTCGTGATGCGGCAGGAGTCTCGTCCCTCGATGGTGGTGCGGCTTGGCTGTCTGTCTCGGACGGTGCTGGTGTCGCTGACTGCTGTCGTGATGCAGCAGGAGTCTCTTCTCTTGATTGTGGCCCACTGCCACTACCACTACCGCTGCCTTCCGCCGCCGAGCTGCTTGCACGTGAAGGCGTGTCCCGACCATAGATCTTCACCAAAGCGCTGAAGTCGACGTGTGCGGACTTGTTGGGGGCTCTCTTTTCAAGCATGGCTCTGGCAGCATCGGCTGGCGTCAGAATTGGCGTTGCGCTGTCTGTGAGGACGCTACCATCTCCCATCTTGCCGCGCTTCTTCTTCTTCGTCTTCTCCTTGCCTCCCTTCTTGGTCTTTCGCTTGCTCTGAGCGGGCGCATTCTTGGCAATCAGCTCTCTCTCGGCTTGCCTACGCAGCCAGTCTTCGTTATGAGCAACCCAGATACGCTCCTTGACCTCCACTTCGAACGGCTGCAGTACGCAACGATCAACCTCTGGATCATTTTCGAACTCTTTCTCGAGCTCTTCTGCGGTGACTTCGACTCCCGTCGGAGCAGGACCGAACCAGTCGCCGTCATCTTGAGCTTCGCGTCTCGCCTTGTTCTTCTCAATGTCCATCTTCTGCCGCTCTTCGGACAGGGCTTGGGCTCGCTTGAGTTCTCTCTCGATTCTCTCTTCTTCCATTGCTACTGCCTTTGCCTTTTCCACTTCGGTGCGTTTATCCTCAAGTTCTTGATTTCCGAGGGCGGCCTCAATATCCTTCTCCAGATAGTCTTCGTCATCTAACTCTTCTTGAGAGAGGATGATCTCTGGTGGCTTGTCCGTCTTGCGCTTGCGGCCGCGCTTTGCAGGCTGCTCTGGCTCTGGCGACGATGGTACCTCGCCAGTGAGCGCAGGGTCGATTGGGAACGGGAACTGTGCCGCCAGTGCCTGTGGCAAAGCTGGGATGGCAAAACCGTCGGCGTCATAGCGCGGTGCGGTTTGAGGTGGTGGGGCGGATTCTTGAGATGGAGGAACTTCTGGTTCTTCGGTTCGCATGCGCTTTGCTGCTGCAGGCTGGGCATCAGCTCCAGCTGTTTGATCATTGCCATCGCGCTTGCGCTTGACTGATTCTTGTGTGTGTGGTGGGGTGTTCACTGGTTGAAATTGCGGTGGTTGAAGGAATGTGGAAAGACCGGCTTGTGTCTCTTGCGACGTAAAGAAATCCGTTGCTGTGGCCTGCAAGGACGAGGATGCGGCTTGTGGGGTTTGTGATGTGGAGGTTGCAGTCTCGACGTTTTGCTGCGTTGGAGGAAGGAATGTGGAAGGACCAGCTTGTGTCTCTTGCGATGTAAAAGAATCGCTTGCTGTGGCCTGCAAGGAATAGGATGCGTCTTGTGGGATTTGAGATGGGGAGGCTGCAGTCTCGATGTTTTGCTGCGTTGGAGGTGGCGTAGGTTGCGCTTCACCGTTGTTCATCCGCTGTCGCTTAGGCGAATTGCCTTCATCAACTCCTTCTGGTGCTGGAGTGCCTGGCTCGAGCGAGGACAGGCGGGAAGATGCATCAGTAGCATCGTCGGGAATCTCAATGACAGATTCACGGGCTTGCGAATCGCGTGCAGTGCTTTGGCGGTGCTCTTCTCTCTTTCGCTTCTTATTCTGCATAATGCGCTCTCTCTCCTCAGCCAATGTCATGGAGGGTGGATCGTGCTGATACTTGATTCTGTTGGCGTACTCGCGGAACTCGTTGACGGTGAGAGCGGCGCTCTTGGTTCGGCGGAACTCTTCAACACGCTTGGCAATGGTGACATCGGCGACCTTGGAGACATAGACGACTTCCCGGACGCTGCGCTGGAAGTTGTTCATCTTGGCAGCAAGAATGATGCAAGCACCACATAGGCCAGCTGGGTGGCGACCCGACACGATCCAGTCGCGGTTCATACGTCGGATGATCTTGAGGGCGTCTTCAGCGACGACGTTGGTCTTGTCTCCGAACTGCAGCTTTTGGCAGTACTTGAATATGAGGGGTTCGAGCTCGACCAGGTATTGAAAGCCAACACCGGTCTCGTCAGCGAGATAGAGTTCTCTGCACATGTCCTTGTAGACTTCGCCGAGTCGAAAGACGTTGATTTCGATGAGCTCGGCAATGTCCATGAGCAGGATGGTGTTTTCCTTGCGTCGACGACAAGCGCCGTACAAGCAGGCGGCAGCGACTTCATCCGACCTACGGCCAGAGGTGAAGCCGTTCAGGGCGGCCATGTTCCAGATGGACTCAGCCTGGACGGTAATGTCGTCGGTGATGCCGAGCTTGGGACACAAGGCAGCAAGGGCACGCTTGCCAGCGCGGTCAGTCTCAGCGGCGGAGTTGCGTGCGCCACCACCGAGTCTCTTGAATGTGTCGGCGCCGAAAGTGGTTGCATGGCGGGAGTTCTCGTGGACGGAAGCGCCCTGCACGGTTGCTCGGCCGCCGCCTTCGTCGTTGAATTCGACTTCGGCGACGATGTTGGTTTCGGCAACAACGGTGAAGCAGTCCTTGCAGACGAGCTGGCCATCCTGTTCTTCGACATTGGAGCCGCCACAGGTTGGGTTGGGACAGGTCTTGCTGATCTTGGCCTTTGGCCCACGAGTGCGCTTTTGGGGATGAGGTTGCTTCAGGCTACTCAGAGGTGCCCGACGAGGGCGAGCAGGGGGTACTGCCGGCGCCATGGTCTTGATACTAGACTGGATTGTCTGGGGTCATGAGTGGTGGTGCGAATGTCGATTGCTTGTAAAAAAGCGATGGAGGGTGCGGTGGTCGCCAAGTGGCGGGTGAAGGGGTGTAGTCGGTGTTTGACGATTCTTGTTGTGCGAGGTGGTGTTGCCGTCGTGGTGGTGTCGGTTGGTGAGTTGATGTCGGGTGGTGGTTGGTCGACGGCGGTGGTGAGCAGTTGAGCGTGGTGGAAGCGAGTCAGAAATTCTGGCGGTGGAGTCACAGCTCAAAGATGGAAGGCGCCAAAGCTTGGCGTCGAATGGCTTAGCTGGTGGAAACACCCCGCAATGCACGTGACGTCTCCGTTTGCTTCGAGTTCGAGTCTTGCGAAACCTCACAATCCTGACCCGCTGGAGGTGAGAATACCTCACATTGACTCATCTATGCGCGTTCGTCGCTCATCAACCGCTGCATCAAATATTGATGGCGTCGTGATTTTGACGCTTCCGCTGCATGCTTCGACCACTCTGTACCTTTAGTGCAGCGAGACAATGGAACACGATCGATTATTTGGGGTGAAGAAATTCTACTGGCCTCCAGGAGACTGTTTCACATCACGGTCATAAACACTCCAAAGGGAAGGCGCACCGTCTTGCTGGAGGGTCCGACCCTTCCAGTTCAATTAATGGTTTTGATGCCGAAATCCATCAAATTTTGATTGTTTGAGCTGTTCTTTTCATGCATTACCCCTTCAGCAAAATGCAGTGGAAACACACATCGAAGCATTGGCCCACGTTGTCTCGTCCCTGCGTCATATCGATCGGGCCGAGGCCAGGATGGAGGATTAATTTTGGTTCCAGAGTGCCCGCAAGCTGCAGAACAGTCACCGCTTGCACAAGCAAATCACAAGTCATAAGGACAATAATCTTCTCCTCCTCCTTCCTCCTCTTTCCTTGCTCATATACACAGTCCAACTGAACATAATCATCTTCGTCACGACTGACAGCTCTTCACGGACTGACTCACTCCACCAACGCTCTCACAAGCCAGCACCCGATCCTCACAATGGCTGCCGAAGACGCACCTTCACTCTCACCTGCACAGGCCGAGCAGCAACTCAGCGACGACGTTCGCGGTTTGTCTACACATCACCCACCACCATGAAACACATCCAACTGACATGCCCTCACCAGTCCTGGGCTACGACCCTCTCATCCCACCCCAACTCCTCACCTCCGAACTGCCCCCACCACCCAACTCCCTCCCCACCGTCCTCAAAGGCCGCCGCGATGCCGTCGAGATCATCAAACAGCGCGACGACCGTCTCCTCGTCATGGTCGGCCCTTGCTCGCTGCACGACCCCGAGACCGCCGTCGAGTACTGCTCCCGCCTCGTCAAGCTCGCCGACAAGCTGAAGTCCGATCTTTGCATTATTATGCGCGCCTACCTCGAGAAGCCACGGACGACGGTTGGATGGAAGGGTCTGATCAACGATCCGGATATCGACGAGAGCTACAAGATCAACAAGGGCCTGCGTGTCAGCAGGAAACTCTTCTGCGACTTGACGAGCCAAGGAATGCCCATTGCGAGTGAGATGCTAGATACTATCTCTCCTCAGTTCCTTGCGGATCTGATCTCCCTGGGCGCCATTGGTGCGCGGACGACAGAGTCTCAGTTGCACCGTGAGCTTGCTTCTGGTCTGTCTTTCCCAATGGGGTTCAAGAACGGCACGGATGGTGGACTTACGGTTGCGGTGGATGCCATTGGGGCTGCTGCTGCAAAGCACCACTTCATGGGTGTGACCAAGCAGGGTCTGGCTGCCATTACCAAGACTGCTGGTAACCCAGACTGCTTCGTCATTCTCCGAGGCGGAACCAAGGGCACCAACTTCGACAAGGACAATGTGAAGGCTACGAGGGAAGCTTTGGGCAAGAAGGGCTTCCCAGAGGTCATGATGATCGACTGCTCGCATGGTAAGGTAAAATACTCGACTTGGGCAGTTCACTAGACTAACATTTTTCAAGGCAACTCCCTCAAGAACCACAGAAACCAACCCAAAGTCGCACAAACCATCGGCGATCAGCTCCGCGAAGGCGAAGACGGCATTGTCGGCGTCATGATCGAATCCAACATCCACGAAGGCAACCAAAAGACTCCAGCCACAGGAGGTCTCGCCGCACTCCAGAAAGGCGTCTCCATCACCGACGCGTGCATCGACTGGGACACGACGGTCGACGTCCTCGAGCAGCTCGCCGATGCAGTCCGCGCCAGACGGCAGGTGAAGAGCCAGAAGACCAATGGCGCCAATGGCGTGCACTGAGTGTTGATGCGTAGATGAAATCATGTGTTTTCGGTTCAGGCGTATGGAGGACAGGCAGGCATGGGAGCGTGGTATCTTTCGGCAGAGATGAGAGGCGCGATCAAAAGTCTCGTGTTTTGCTCTTTTTCAATGGCTGTTTTTGGAATAGCATTATACCATTCCTCCATGCAAGCGTGGCCCTTTGGAGGCGTCTGGCCTTCGTTTTTCTTTTAAGCGGCGTATCATGGGGTATCTTGGTCGAGCGTCGTGTAATGTCACTTCTCTTCTCTCATCTTGACCTCCATCCCACTGAATGTCCTCATCTTGGTCTCTTCATATCCTCATAGCCCACACATCCCCTCCCCAACCCCAATCCTCGCTCATATCCAATCCCTCTTCACCACCCACAACCATCCCGCAATCCCTCCCATGCCTTTCTTCAGATCATTCAAACCGGTAAATCCTTGTGCGCCCTCTCATCCGCCCCCGCCTTATCCCCCGCCACACTCAACGCCCTCGCAACATAAGGCCCCACAACGGGAATATTATACGCGAACCCGGCGATCGTCTTGAAGAACTCCCCGAAGAGGATGAACATGCCGTAGCACTGCACCACGAAGCCGACGAAGGGCCAGCGGAGGAGGATGAGGAGGATGCCGGCCCAGAAAGCTAGGGAGCCTGTGCATTGTGGCGTTAGATGGGGTGGGGGGAGGGAGGTGGTTGGAGGGCCTCACCGCGCCATTTCTGCTTCCGTGCGAAGAAGAGGAACGTCCGCTGCGGGCCTAGGAGGAGGGTGATGCCGACGAGGAAGAGGATGTCGCCCATGGCGAGGAGGGCGCGGTCGAAGAGGAGGATCAGGCCGAAGAGGAGGAAGAAGCCGCCTTGGTTCTTTGTGTCAGTATGGGAAGGGGGAGGATGGATGGGTAGCACACACACCGCCGGTGCAGAAGGCGACGCCGATTTCTGTGAGATGGGTTGTTAGTTTGGTTGGCTGGTATGTGGGGAGGGAGGGGAAGAAGACGTACTCTGGCTGTCTGAGAGCCAGTAGGTGGGCATCTTTGCGGTGGTTCTTCACTTTATCTCTCGTTCAGTTCGAATCGTTGGAAGGGTGAGATCAAGGAATTGATGAGAGAAGATCCAATTGTAAAGACTGAAGTAGCATGGAGGTAGGTAAGTAGGTAGTGCTTGCTTGCTACTGCTGCTGCCTGCCTCGTCCAACACGTTGTCCTTTCTCCAAGAGAAATGTTTGTCTAACGAGAGACTCCTTTTCCGTCTCGAGGGTCAATAAAGTTGCGACTGCTCCAGAAAGGTGAGACGTGTTCGCGCGGCGGCTGCTCCCGAGACACGTTTCTTCACACAAGTCCAAGGATTGTCTTGTCAGAACACGTCCACGTTACTTATTATCGACTTCACCATGGTGTCCAAACCGCTGTCCATCGTATGGGTTAGAGACGCAGTACCGCTAAATACTGACGGCGCTCTGACATTGAAGCTCTGGCGTGCTTCGGCATAGCGGCAATGCGATTGAAGCTAAAGATTTCAGACCTCACTTCTTGTTTGTAATCAGGGCCTAGGCATGTGAGAAGATAAGTATTACAGAAGGTCTTCCAATAAATACCTTTTCGTCCGGTCAGCCAGTCATCTCACTTTCGTACGAGTCGAACATCGTATCACCAAGCGGTCGTGGACGTCTTCCGGCTGATATAAGATCTGTCTTCCTCTTCGTCGACCATTAGACTACTCATCGTTCTCGGAGAAACTCCAGGGCGACTTTCAGCAAAACCTCTAGCAACCATGGCAGACCGACTCTTCAAGCCGATCAAAGTCGGCAACTCGCTGCTGAAGAACCGCGTTGTCATGGCTCCGCTTACTCGTTTCCGTGCGGATAAGGACCACAATGTCAGCGAGCATGCCAAAGAGTACTACGAACAGCGAGCATCGGTCCCCGGGACTCTACTCATCACTGAAGCGACATTTGTATCTGGACAAGCGGGTGGCTACCCAAACATTCCTGGCATATGGAGCGAAACTCAAATCGCCGGCTGGAAAGACGTTGTCGATGCGGTTCATAAGAAGGGGTCTTTTATCTACCTCCAACTGTGGGGCCTTGGCCGTGTTGCGCAGGAGAAAGTCTTGCAGGAGGAAGGTGGCTGGAAAGTACGCAGTGCTAGTGCCATTGCTGTGCCTGCTGAGCAGACATCTACTGGCAAAGCGGGGACAACGCCTGACGCGATGACTGAAGATGAGATCCATGAGTTCATCAACGACTATGCTCAAGGAGCTGCCAATGCCATAAAGGCTGGCTTTGATGGTGTTGAGATTCATGGTAAGGAATCACATCACAGCAGTACCGAATCAGCTCTCATTGACTTTCCACAGGCGCCAATGGCTATCTCATAGATCAATTCTGGCAAGACGTCAGCAACCAGCGAACAGACGCCTGGGGTGGCAGCATCGAAAAGCGCGCAAAATTCGGCCTCGAAGTCACCAAAGCCATCATCAAGGCAACGGGCGACAGCAAGAAGGTCGCCATTCGCCTCTCACCCTACGTTGAATTCCAAGGCATGGGTATGGGCGACCGAACGATCGACAACTTCACATACATCACCAAAGAGCTGCTCAAGCTAGACCTCGCGTACATCCACTTCATCGAAAGCCGCATCTCCGGCAGTGCAGCGGATGGCGTGTACCGAACAGCAGAGGACGGTACCGTCGAGCTGGACCCATTCATCAAAGTCGTAGGGACGGAAGTACCAATCATCATCGCAGGCGGATACACACCCGAGAAAGCCCGCAAAGTCGTAGGCGACATGTACACATCCGACAACATCCTCATCGGGTTCGGAAGGTACTTCATCAGCACGCCAGACCTCCCATTTCGACTCCAGCATAACATCGAACTGAACCCCTACGAGCGCAAGACTTTCTACACGCCCGGCGAAGGCGGATACACTGACTACCCGTTCAGCAAGGAGTTCCTCGCGGCACAGGCGGACAGCAAGCTTTAGAAGATAGACGATCCAAGATGTGTGGTGAGTTGCGTACATACATTCTAGACAACAATTGATGTTGATGAGAACTTGCTCGCTTTGCTTCCCCTTCTTCTCTTCTCCCACCTCCATCTCTCCAGTTCATCCAGATCCTGCCGCGCTCTTTCCAATAATGGAGACGTCGAACTCCTCCTCCTATCGCTCAGATTGGGACAGGTGCATCTCGGCCGTGCAGAAGGTCGCCAGAGCGTGAAGACAACCGTGATGAAAATCATCCACAGGCTAAACGGGATAATAGAAAGCTAAACCCCACCACACATCAGCCTCAACCCCCCAAATCACAACAACAAAGCAACAACTCGAAACTCACAAACCCCGGCCCAGGCTGCTCCGGATGCCCGATACTCCACCAAACCATCCCAGCCCCACAAAACGGGAAAACCGCATTCGCCAAACAAATCCACGTCGCCGTCAGGCAGGCATCCCTGCGATTCTGCCTCTCAAACGTCGCTTCTGGAATCCGTGGCTGGAAACACCGTTTACACAGACCCCTCTCCAGCTTCGCGGAATCGACTGTGCCGTAGCTCAGACTTGCGCGGCGCCCGGCGGGGGAGACGAACGATGTGTTGCTCAGACGGCGTTTTTTCTCCAGCCACCATTCCCCCGGTTCGTCGTCGCCGACGGCGGTGGTTGACGATGACGTCCGTCTGGGTGACTCTGGCGCGGAGATCCCGTAGGCGGAGAAGCGGGAGATTCGCGAAGTTGATTTGACGAGGGGTTGGCAGTTTATATCCAGCAACTCGTCGTTATGGAATGAGGATTCGGATGACTCGCCGCTGTTTTCGTCGTCGCCTTCACCATCAGCTGCTTGTGAACTACTCATCCTCCTCTCCTTGCCTTTCCCCTTCCCCTTGGAGGATGCGGAGACGATGGAGTCTTTCTTGTGGCATTCGGGCACGGGGGCGTCGGCGGGCCAGATGGGGACTTTGGGGACCATGGAGACGGCTTCGCATTCGACGGTCATGCCTTGGAGGCCGTCGCCGGGGCGGGATTTCGTGGTTGTGAGGGTGTAGGTCGTGCGCGGGAGGATGGAGGCGGAGGGGGGTGGGGAGGGCATTGTGGGCGGTGAAGGAGGGATCTGGGATGGGATGGAGCGAAGAGAGAGGGATGGGAAGGGACATGGGGACGGGCAAAGATTGAGGCATTGTAAAGACAGCCTCTGGGTCCGGGGATGTGAGGGGCATTGAAGAGGATGTTTGGTTGTGGTGATGTATGTTGTTGCTTAGTAGCTGTCAATCGAATGGATGTCTTGGGGCGAGGCTTTTGAGATACTGGACTTCAAGAACACCACGGAACGCTGCTCAGCACCTGTAGCATATTGTTCATGAAGAGACGAGTTGGCATGATTTTTGTACTGTCGGGGAGCCCATCGTTTTGACTAGATTCTTCCAGCGTCTGCACACACATCGGAGTGATTGGCTATCACTGGCAGCGACCTGTCCAACTCCAGGACTGTGGCGAGTGTTTCTTTTTGAATTCGAGTTCATAGTCGTGAAGAAGTTCAGCCTTTGAAGAGGACCTCCATTTTGTAGAGTTGTCGAAAAGCAGCAACAGCAGCCGTGAAGTCGGGAAAGATCGGATAGCCTGAGGTCGCGCAAACAAACTTTGGCCCAGCCCGGAAGACCCTTGCCGACATTCACTTTGGTCAGCGACGTCGGAGCGTCATCGAAGAAACGCGCCTCTCCTGCACTTTTCTTCCACTTTGCCTCCGACAAATCTTCAATAGCGACATTCACACAGTAATCACACACTGACATACTCGCAACCATGGGCTGGTTCTGGGCAGAGACGACTTCTTCGCGACCAGTAGCCCCTCATCCTATCCCTTCAAGAGCGAATGCAGAGCCACCGGTATGGATACGTCCTATCGTGAAGAGGATAGGAGGCTAACATTCGCAGCCATCATGTCCGATGCACAACAAGACGAAGACTGCTCTCACACCTCCGCCGTCACCGCCTTCCACCACCGACCGACCCAGCGCATGCCCCGTAAAACACGATGCGCCTCCGGCCAACGCAACGCCCTCATACATCTCGAAACTGAACCCTCTGAACTACATGCCGAGCAACATCTCCAACAAGCGCGAAACAGATCTCCAGTCCGTCAACCTCCCTCTCGAGCGCGAAGCCTCGACAATACCTCGTGGCGATGGGCAAGGAAACTGGGAGTACCCCTCGCCGCAGCAAATGTACAACGCTATGCTACGGAAAGGATACACGGATACGCCGGCTGAGCATGTGGAGAGCATGGTCGCGGTACACAACTTTCTGAACGAAGGAGCGTGGGAAGAAATCAAGGCGTGGGAAGATCGATTTCAGGGTGGACTTTATAAGGGTTGGGAGAAATGCGCAAAGGGTGAAGAAGGATACGCACAACAAGCCACAATAGATGCGATCAAGCGAATGCGGCGACAAGGAGAAGAGGACCCGGAGCCCAAACTCTTACGCTTCGAAGGCCGACCGGGCGATCTCACACCGAAAGCACGGATGCTCAGTTTCATGAGCTGGCTATACCCAAGTCAATTCCCTGACAACCCGCCTTTTGATCGCCACGACTGGTTTGTGGAGCGGCAATTGCCTAGTGGCAGGACCAAGGAGCTGAGATATGTGATTGACTACTACTCGGGTCCACCGGAACCGACGGGTGAGCCTGTCTTTTACCTGGACGTCAGACCTGCGGTCGATGGTCCTACGGCTGCATGCGAGAGAATGTTACGATGGGGCGGTGATGTCTGGTGGCGAGCAAGTGGAGGGAGTGTACGAGAAGAGCTGGCGAGGCAGAAGAAGTAAACTGTAGAAAAAGCAGTAATTGTGTACAGTGGTTTTCGAGGGCAGCGTGGAGCACGGCGTTGGGCAGCATACATGTTTTGACGGATGGACTTTCAACGATACTCGACTCTGTACAGTATAGAAGGATGGAGCCTTTCCGCGTTGAATGCAGCACGCAGGCATGGTAATGAACCTATTCCTCAATCCTACAAACACAACATAGCGACTTCACCTTTGACTTCTCGGCGCTGTGATGACTAACGCCACTTGAAGGTGATCCACGGATTCTCAACTCCCGTCCAAATGCGGCAACTTTTGAGGGAGCTATTGGCCCCAGGATCCTGGCCCCATCACGAGGAGAACCATCAAACTGCTTGAAGGATCGCCAACCGACCTCTCCCCAATGAAACCACATACAATCGTACCCGTGACGTACGTGCTGCCGACCCCAGTCATGAGTGCGAGTGCGAGCAGCTGTGCGTCAAATTGAAAAAGAGCGAGATTTCCCTACCTTTTCGAGGCATCTGCCTTGCAAGCTAGGTACTTGGACCTCGAGCTCTGCCACATAGTAGCTGGAGAAACTATATGTCCGCATTGCCCGTCCTGCAAACATAGCCAGGAGCACATCACGAACCGCATTTCGTCTCACAAAGACAACAGCCGGAGATCTCTCTCCGCCTTGCGCGACGACAACTCGCCTTCCCACGCCAAAGATGTCCTCAACCGCCCCAATCTTCGACTTCAGCCCCCGCACCCTCTGGGCCAACTCCACGCCTCTCGGCACCTGCAAAGCGCTCTCCATCGTCCTGGGCTTACACATGCTCCAAGTCGGCCTCTGGGTATTCTACGATCCCGTGTCCTGCGTCAAGGCTTTTGGGCTGCGGTATGATGGGAGGCTGTCCCACAAGATACAGACTGCGTCCTCGAATTTGAAGGACAGAGCCGAGAGCGTATCGTCATCGAAAGAGGCGGACGACGAGGGGAATTTCTGGCCGCTCCTCTTCGCCTGCCGGGAAGTCGCCTTTGGGGCTTTGCTGTTGACGTTCGCGGCGATGGGCGAGTGGAGGAGTGTGGGCGTTGTGGTGGGTTTTGTGGCGGGGCTTTTGGCTACTACGGATGGGGTTGCGGCGGGGGTGTATGGGAAGGAGGGGTGGAGTGGTGCGGTCAAGGGTCATGGGATTCCGGCGGTGGTGTTGGGTGGTGTCGCGGTGGGTGTGTTGGTGTTGTGAGGAGTGAAGGGTGGAGGATGGAGGATGCAGCGTTCTACATCGTTGGTTGGGGCCTTGAAGGGAGGGATGAAGCCAGCGAGCACTTTCCGCAATGAAAGCTTTCGACCTGACGCACAAGAGCAGGGCTGAAGGAGAGGAGGAGACCAGCCTGAGAAGGAGGTAGGCGGCATGGACCTGTATGTGTATTTACTCATAGCCGAAGATCGACTGATTCAGCTTTTTCTTAGTAAGGACATCGCTTAAAGACTCTATACAGCTTTCTGACAAGCGATTAGGGCTGTAAACACCCGAGTTGGGCAACGCTCACTTCAGCTGCATCTGGAAGCCTCGAACCGCGCCCTAGCGCAACGCTACTAGACCAAAGTTTGTCATTTTCCATGCGGCTGAGCATGAAACGGTCGCGTGGGCGAAACGGGATCATCGGGGCACGTTTTTATTAGCCCCTCAGCCTCAACTCCAGAGGGGAATGTGGTGAGCTGTGTGGCAGTACCACGGAGGGACGTTCAGCGAAAGCGTGGTGGCCATACATTTCCCTTTACCCCCGTCTCTATACCCTCGAAGCAGTATCTTTCCCGCCAACCGCTCTCGTTCTGAGGGAGTACTCTCGTTTCCTTGCTCTGAAGCCAAAGCTATGATGGCCGCCCTCGTGGCTTTCCTATCTCTTCCTTTTCTGAGTTTCGTCCGAGCAGCCTGTGGGTTCCGTGGTTTACTCTTAAAGTGCTTCAATGCTAACGAGTCCCTAGCATCATCTCATGGCGTTGGCGACTATGTGGCACAGGGAGTGGGCATGAGCCCCGGCTCAAGCATACCAGGAACGCAGCCTGTTTCAGAAGGCGAACTCACCGTGAGCGGCACGGTTTTGACGGCGACCAAGTTGCAGAATGGCGATATTTTGGTTGCAAATCAGACCGTGCATCCTGATACGACACCGTCGACGACTCCCTCTGCTACTGGGTTTAATGGGACGGCGAGCGCAAAGAATGGCAGTGTGGGCGATTGCTATGCCTCTTGGAACGACTATTGGTCTGCAAGTCAAGCATCGTACGACGCCTCTTTGAGTCAGAATGATCTCACGACCGTCGCTACGTCTATATGGCTAGTCACCGGCTCTCAGATCGACTCTGGACACCCAGCAGCTACCTCCACTGCGGTCACAGGTAAGTGACAACGCTGTCTTGAGACGTTGGTGGCTGCTAACTTTGCTGCACAGAAATTCATACTGTCAAGAATATCGTGAATGGAGGCTTTACGATTTCCACTCAAACCATCGACACCACATCAAGCACGGTTATAACGCAGTCGTCATACGCAGGCACAACTGAGGTGTATACAAACACGAACACGGAGTACAACACATCGACGGTCGAAGTGACAAAAGTCCCTCCGAAGCCCACTTGTTCATTGCCGTCCGTAATCCCGGACTGTCAGAGTTCTTGGGAGGCGTTTATCACGAGCAGACTCGTCCCATCGCCCACTCCGCCTCCTCACTGCGACATCAATGCCGGTTTCCTGGCAAACACGAACTCAGTCCCGCCGTGTGCGTCGTCGTACTCGGCTGTCGAAGAGTCATACTACTCGAAGTATGAAGGAACTGTCGGATTCCAGACACCCCTGTGCACTGCAGCCTCGATCGGAGGTCCTCTGTGCCAGACGGTGAGGGACAAATATCAGCTGGATGGCGCCTTCAGACCTGGTATTGCTAATGCCGGTGAAGCGTTTTTCTTCAACCAGGGTACGCTAGGCTTCTATAATGGCTATAGCACCAGCTGGGTCTGGCCAACATCGTCGACCATGGGACAAGCTCCAAGCTGCACGCTCGGTTGCGGAAGATGTGCAGTGACGGGTGGTACCGTGCAGCTCATCTACTGGCCTGCCACGGCGACGCAGAGCAACAATGCCTCAGCGAAGGCGAGCCCAACTCCACCTCCAATCGTCACTGTAGAGACGTTAGGCACGACTTTTACTTCTCCAACGCTGTACATCTCCTACAAATCGCTGTATGCGGCCAACGCCTGCGGGACGATTGGAAAGGAGATCGGAGAGACAATCCTCGCCATCCCGCCCGACAAACCTCTCTCCTCGGTCTACGCCGGCACAGTTCCCTGCGACGCACACTTCCGCCCAACACAAGTCTGGACCGCAACCGCGCCCTTCACAGTAGAGGACTTGTACCACGACCCCGTCCCATACAGCATCTACTCCTCGCAGCCCTGGTGCCAAACCTACGCCCGCGAGCACGCCTGCACCGAGACATGTCCCACAACAGCCCCCTACAAGCCAATCCTCGTCGTCAACAACGACTTGCTTCGAGGGCTGCAGGACGACTGGACGGATTGCTGGGGCGATATCCGCGGCGTGTACGATCCTCCTCTTGCTCTTACGGAGGCGAAGACGGAGAATAAGCCTATGAATACATTTGGTGCTCTGGCCCAGCCCGCGACGCCTGCGACGGGTCCGGCGCCGAATACTGCTGTCCCTACTGCGGCTCCGGATAATGCTCCTGTCAGTGCGAATGGTGAGCCTGTGCCGTCGGTTCCTAAGCAGCCGGATTCACCGAGTCCTCAAAAGAGCGATGCTCCTGCTCCGAAGCCAGAGCAGTCCCAGGGTCCCACACCAAATGCGAGTCCAGATGCTCCACAGCCTGCACAGTCAGAGGGCCCAAGTCCGAATGAGAGCCCCAATGCTCCATCACCGACAGGTCATCAACAACAAGATCCTCAACAGGACACTAGCCCGCCTGCTCCATCGCCATCAGGTCATCAACAAGATCCTAGCCCACCTGCTCCATCGCCAACTGATCATCCGCAAGATCACCCACAGGATCACCCACAGGATCCCAGCCCGCCAGCGCCCTTGCCGTCAGGCTCTCAACCGAAAGTCGTTCAGGCAGACCCGCAAGCTATCTCTTTGTCGCCCGTCGCACAACCAAATGCTGTTCAGGTTGTCAACGAAGATCACTCTGCAATTCTCACCGCAGGCGGCCCAGCTGTCACAGTCGGGAGCCAGATCATGAGCGCTGGACCATCGGGTAACATCGTCGTGGGCACTGGACAAGACGCTAGCACCATCAACGCCGCTCAAGCACCAAATGGCATGTCCTTCTCCCCAGTGACCGACCACCAAAGCGCAATCCAAGTCGTCAACGGAGATCATACTGCAACACTTACGCCTGGTGCATCTGCCGTTACAGTAGGCAGCCAGATCATGAGTGCGGGGTCCTCAGGCGCGGTAGTCGTAGGCACAGGCAAGGACGCCAGCACAATCGACGCTGTCCAAGCACCCACGGCAGCGACATTCCCCGCTCAAGCGTACACCATGTCAGAGCTACCAGGTGACTCGAGCGCCGTGCAGGTCGTCAACGGAGGCAAGACGGAGACTCTGACTCCAGGAGGCCCTGCTGTCACAGTAGGAAGCCAAGTTTTAAGCGCTGCATCTTCTGGGCGTGTCGTTGTTGGGACAGGTAGCAGCGCTAGCACCGTTGATGTGGTGCAGACATCGTCTACGGGTAGCTCGTCCAGCACTTCGGGCACTTCGAGCACACGTTCGAGCACAACGACAGGAAATCGGCCCACGGGCACTACTGCGGCAGCTGCGTCGTCAAGCAGTGCTGGCTCGAGGCGGATCCTTGCGTCCTCGGGGCTGGGTGTAGTTGTATTGCTTTTTGGTGTTTTCGCACTTTAGGCGGGTATGGGATAGAGATACTGCGTTAACGAGGACGAATAGCATAGCACGGCGTTGTGTTTGGATGGTACGTGAATTAGCATCTGCATAGGCATCATGGAACAGGAAAACTCGTGGAAGGATTTTATGATAACCGTGGATAATGGTACGATAAACACCGTGAGGTTCTATTGCGCAGCACTTGGTCTACAATCGAGACACATCCAATGTGAAAAGTATCTGATGAGCAAGCCCCGGACTGCCCTATTCCCTGTAAGGCTGAAGAACAGCACATGGCATTCCAACCGCGGACAGATTCCGGCGATTCTTCCAGCCTCAAACCAATCACCCCAGCAATGACTCCCGGAGAACTCCCTCCAACGTCCTCACCACTGCTTTGAAATGTCTCGGCGATATCCTGGCACTTTGCAATCCACCAGTTAAATCCCTCAGACTTCCTCTATTCTCTCAAGACATCATATATCAATGCAAGGCAACGCCTGGTTCTCCTGGAGCGACATCGACCCTCATCATCCCATTCAACTCTTCTCGTCAGACTCTCACTCCTCCTTAGCAGATATGACCAATCCCAAGAATCAAGCTGCGTGGCTGCACAAGCCGGATACTCCTCTCGAGGTCGGCGATGCTCCCATGCCAACGGCAGGTCCAGGCGAGATTGTCGTGAAGAATGCTGCGGTTGCGATCAATCCATTGGATACGCATATGCAGGACGTCGGTGTGTTTGTTCAGCAGTGGCCGGCTTGTTTTGGGTGTGATGTTGCGGGTGAGGTGTATGAAGTTGGAGCGGACGTGGAACGTTTCAAGAAGGGGGATAGGGTTGTTGGGTGAGTCCGAAGCAGCAAAGCGATATTTTTGGGAAGCAGGTCACTGACACTCAGGTCGATGAAACAGACACTGTATCAACCTCACCACAGGCCAAGCTCGGGATGGCGCCTATCAGCTCTACAGCGTCGTCCTCGCCTCCAAAGCCGCTATCCTTCCCGACTCGATCTCCTTCAAGGACAGTGTCGTTGTTCCCTTCGCCCTCGAAGCCGCCGTCTGCGCCCTATCTCTCAAAGAACCCGGCATCGCCATGCCCGGCGTCTCAACACCCGCACTAGGCCTTCCATACCCCTCTCTCGACGCTCCTGCAAACTCGCTCAACAAGACCCTCATCGTCTACGGCGGCTCTTCTTCCGTCGGCTCCATGGTCACACAGCTCGGCACAGCCGCTGGCATTACCATCATTTCCATCGCCAGTCCAAAGAACTTTGACCTCTGCAAACGCTGCGGCGCGGAACAAGTCATCGATCGTGACGACCCCAACCTCGTCGCCAGCGTCCTCGCCTCGGTCCCTAAGGGTAGCTCCGTCGTCGGCATCTTCGACGCAGTCTCCTCGCCCGACACATACGCCCACGACCTGGCCATCTTGGAGAAAGTCGGCGGCGGCCATCTCGCTGCTGTGCATCCACCGCCCTCTGAAGGCGTACCAAGCAACGTACAGGCTGGAATGATCTTCGCAGTGAACGATATTGCGGGGAAGGTGTTTGAGGAGTATGCTACGCCTGCCCTGGAGAAGGGCAAGGTATTGCCTTTGCCGCCGCCGAAGGTCGTGGGGAAGGGTTTGGATAAGATTGATGAGGCGCTGAAGCTGTGCAAGGCTGGGGTTAGCGCGACGAAGTTGGTGGTTGAGCTTTGAAAAGGTGGAAAGATGAAGGGTTTTCTTGAGGCAGGAAAGTCTGGTTGGTTTGCTCACGTACTTACTCAAGACTATGAGGCAAGTTCATATGGTCATTAAGCGCATTCCAGTGCATTTGAGCCATAGTCGGGCAGAAGATCGAACATGTACAGCTGGCCACGCTCTCAGGCTGTGAAGCAACCTCCCTACTTGCAATGCACTTTCAGGTACGTCAACTCCAAATACTACCTAGTAACTCTTCTAATCCTGAAGACTCCAACTTCATGAGCATGCCTGCTCATTCACACGTCTGCCCATTCGCACACCCCCTCGGCTTATCGAAATCCCCCGTACTATTCGACACCATCCAACTGCTCCCCAGCGTAAACCTCCTCCCATTCCTCCACTGCCCAAAATTCGTCGCAAACTCCTTCCCCCACGTCTCATTATACAGCGCACAATACTGTCCCACCGACCTCGTCTCATTGTACAAGATATACGTGTTGAAGAACTGGCACGTCTGGAAATACCCGGTTTTATCCGGATGGGCGCGGTTGTACTCGCTCGACGCCGAGCACGCGCTGGCGCAGAGGTCGATGGAGAAGGGTTTGTTCTGGAAGATTTTGACGCCCATGTAGGTTTCGTAGCCGCGGCAGTTGGGGGGTGCGATGATGGCGGAGTTGTTGAGGTAGATGAGGTCGTCGTAGCCTTTCGGGTGGGAGTGTGTGGTGTTGACGTAGCCGTTTGAGCCGGCGACGAGGACTTTGAAGTTTTTGCGCCATTGGCCGGTGTTGGTTGTTGAGTCGGGCGTCACGGGGCTGCCCCAGTAGACGCATTTGATCACGGTGGAGGATGCTGGGTTGGTGCACCCGGCTGTGGGTTCGATGCTGGGGTCGCGCTCGAAGTAGATGTTGATGGATTGGCAGCCGCTGATGGCATCACATCGCTTTGAACATTCTGCTGTATCATAGGAGCTAAGAGTTGTGAAACCCATGTACGGATAGATGAACTCGCTGGAGCCGTTCTTGTTCACATAAACTTGACTGTAACCGGCCGGGGCGCTTGCTTTCAGGGCAGTCTGGGCGAAAGTCCCAATCTGCAGAAATGCGTCAGGGGTATCGTCTGCTGCTGGTTTCTGAGGACACTTGGAGTTGTCGCTAGAAGTGGTGTTGTCCCGTGCTGCAAGATGAGCGTGGCGCACATGATGCTTTGCGTGACGAGCAGCGATGATGGCCTCCGAAGGGCGAGCGAGTACCGCTGAGGACACGGCAGAAACAGCAGAGGCTGTATTGATCGCGAATGTGGTTGCTGCAGCTGCCGCGCTGACAATTGGGATCGAAGCCGTCGGAATCGGTTTCAGTGCTTCGACCGCGTCCCAGTCAATCTCCTGTGGCAGGGCACTGCTGAGGGCAGCGCTCAGCAGTAGGGCTAACGTAAAGTCCTTCATGGTCTGGTTCCGTAGGTCTGGGGTGAAAACGACAGCCTTCTTCAGGACGCTGGCACAGCTTCAGTCCTGGGGAACGGTCTACTCAATAGCAGCTCTCTATCAACCCGTCAAAGGGCTTTGTGAGATGGATGGTCCTTAGTCAGTATGCCGGAGAAATATTGTGCTTTTCAATCGCTTTCATACACTGAGCACGTTCAGTAGTAGACTAAAATTTGGCGCTAAGCTACCATCAACAAAGAAACGACTCGCTATTTACTTACGTTTGTGGAGATGCCTTTAAAGCTTGACCATCTCAATGCGGCGCAGACAAAGGGGTGCCACAAAATATTGAAGGTGTAAGCGAGGTTGACGTTCTGTGCCGCAGCCTTACTGGGACAGTTTTTGTACCATGCAACTTCTCGAGGGTGCGTTTTGCTACTTGGCTCCTAGGCTATATAGTACTGCTATCACTGTCTCTTCCATTTTTAGACTCTTGGAGGGAGCATAACATGAGCAGACTCCAGGCATGTCGCGGCTGCGTTGCTTTTTGAGTTGGACCTTGCTCCAGTCATGCTGTACCACAGCGTTGGCGACACCCATAACCAAATATCCTCGACTGCGGACCATACCTTGTCTGCAGCGACTGTGTGGTTCGTCAGTGTTCTCCACCAGACAAATTTTTCCTCGTGGGTATGGAGAACTTGGGGGTGTCATTGCATATTCACCTGACGGGCATTATGCGTTCGAAGTGTGAAGGTTTGACCGAAAGGTTAAGGGTAAGGCGAGCGTCGTCCATCGATTGACGCTCATACAGATCGTAAAGGACGCTACGACCCAGATACAGACAAGTACTTAGTACAGAGAACAGGAAGTTGCAAGGGAGCGGCGGAGGACAAGATCCAGGAGTTAGCGGAACTAACAAAGCAACACTTGCCAGCCTAAGTCACATTCAAGTGTTGTTTCATTCTCGGTGAGGTCAGGCGATTTGCCAGCATTGCAAGTGACCCTCTCCGGCCAGGTACGATGTGACGTTGCCTTCGTCAGAAAGATGGGCGCAGTGGAACAGGACAGAGAAAAAGAAGCAGGTTCAACTACTCAATAACAAAGTATGCGACGATTCTAGCTATCTATTTCCATGATAGGGTCGAACAACTCACACCCTGGGTACAAAAGCAAACATCTTGATCTCCATACTCTCACGTGGAGGCCCTTCATTGAAGTCTGGGTCGACGAAGGCAGTGTGAGCGACAGTCATTCCTCCTTCGTCGACTTTGTCACCATCGAATTGCACGAACACCAGTGCTTCGTTAGGCCGCTGATTGCTGATCCAGTACCATCGGTGATCTGGATGATAGACTGGGGTTCCCAGCTCGGACCAATTGCCAGGGTATATGAACCTTTTCGAAATCCAGTCGCGGTGCCGATCGACGGTTTGCCAATCGCAGACGGCGAGAGGATCTCGAGTGATCGGCTTGAGAGGTCGCCATACGTTGATGACATAGACTCGATGGTTCTCGATGAGTTGCTGGCGCTCTTCGGCATCAGTGATGACATTTTCGAGTTGCTTCAGGGCTCCAGCAGGAGTGAAGTCTGAATGGACGCTGTTTGCAGGACCACGGTATTCTTGACGCTTGGCTGGATCTGTGGAGTATTTGCTGCGGATACGGCTAGTGAGGATGTCAATTCGAGAGGCCCCAAGTCTGTAAGTGTACATGGTCAGTCGAAAGATTGGCTTCTAACTGGCTTCAAACGTACTGATTCTGCACAAGCTCCTTGGTGGCGGGCAGTAGTAGGTCTGTAATTTCCTGCTCGGTCTTGCAATCACCAAGACCGGCGACGTCGTGTGAGACGTACTGAAAGCCATTGCTCGCCAAACTCAAATCTTGTGTTTTACCGCGAACGTCGTTGATGGTCACATCGTGGCTGGTCGAGCCATTCTCGTTGAGATCCTCGAACTTCGCCTCTGCTCCTGGCTTTGTGAAGTCGATAGAAATGGTATTGCCTTCAACAGGTTTCGAGTAATTCAACTCAGTCCGGACGTTTCTGCTCGTCCCTGCGCTTGCCATTTCGTCCGGGGTCTGGGATGTGAAACTTTGTCCAGAAATGTGAATTCCTCCTCAGGTTTTCGCCTTCTTGATGTGGATGTGAGGATAGGGCGAGGGCCCGCCATACTTATGCAGTAGCAATCGGCAGCTGGGCGGCTATGAAGGCTTGTGCAAACTCGGGAGTCCTCGATAGCGCATTGAAGCTACAGCGTCGTTATGCATCGGATTGTCAAGCAGGATTACTGCCGCTAATAGTGTTAGCGCAATGACTAGGAGTATTGATGAGAACACCATCATATTTTGATGATGTTTGATTGAAGAGTGGAGTCCAGATTCCCCCAATCGTCGTCCCGCCGCTACTTGCCGCTTGTCGCACCGATGCGTGAAGACGATGTATACGAAGACGATGTACGACGCGCCGTTGTGCAATTTCGCCATTACTTCGTAGTCTGACGACGACGACGACGACGACGATCAGTTCTTGGTGAGACTTAGCGGCACGCGCATCGCGTTGTGCAGTAGTGTCTGTACGACCTACTTCTCCTGCCTACATATATCGACTAACCCTGAATCATGCTTCGGGTTCAATGCGAAGCTCCTGTGGGCGTGTCCGCTGTTCTTGCGCAATCTGAAACTAGCGGGAACCTTTATCTGGGGTAAGTGAATGAAACCTCGCTTTCGCTCGCTTTCGGTGAGGAGCATGTTCATCACGATTGAAGGGAACTCCACGTTCCGGCTCTACGCGCCTGTGCAGCGATGTTCTTCGGTTGTACAATGCATGAATACTTCACTGGCAGTGAAGCACGAGTCTCGCCCTCGCTTCTTCAAGGAGCTCAAACAAAGGTGATGAGAAGATTGATAAATTTGATAATATTGCAAATGTTCGTAACGCTTGTTGACGGAATTGAATTGAGATCTATTCAAATTGTTGATCACGCTCCAACGCTGCATGCTGTGGTGACCCCGGATCATCACACCAAAGCTCTTTCCTGAGAAGAGTTCGACCTCATCAACTCTAAGTGCTGATAACGCTCGTGCGATGCCAACACCTCTTTACACTTTCCCGGAAGACAGAAGACACCCCAAGCACCCATGACGACCACCATCTGATAACCATCGAAAGCATACCCAGGCCACTCGTTGTTCTTGAGAAAGTCCACGCCAAGCTCCGTCAATCGCATCATGTTGCGGCCAACAATGATCGAAATGGCGAGGCCAAAAAGTTGACTCCAGAGCTTGAAACGTGCGAAAGTGGGTTTGATATCAGGCACCATGCCGGACTCGTCCTGAGCCCGGTTTGCAGACCGACGCAGCAGCGCCCCGTACCGGTATGTGACCCAGCCATTCTCCGAGGCGATGAAGACCCAGAAGACCATCTGTGCCACGAACGAAGCGATTTTGATCTTTCCGCCCGCCTCGGCCAGTCCACGTTCTGAAGCCGCTGCCATGTCGATGCCGCCAACCCCTTGGACGAAGATGCAGAGGAAGTTGATGCAGAAGTACAACGGACGTTGCATTCGGATCGGAAGCCAGCAGATCTTATCGGCATTGAGTGCTTTGATGTACTGGGTGTGGGTCAAAGTGACCGTGAACATCAACGTCGACGGGCCGAGAAGTAAGAGCACAGCCTGCGCACCGTATGCGCTTTTGCTGCAGACATTTTGGCTCAGGTAGAGGCGAGCTGCGTAGCCAACAAGTTGGACTGAGGAAGGTTAGTAAATATCCCAGCGTCGGAGACTACATCTACTTACAAAATCCTCCAATCACCATGAAGATGTTGTCCCAGGCCCGGGTCAAGATCAATCGCCATACGTGGAGTCCGACCACAATGGCATAAAACGAGACCGCTACAGCAGCCAGTGGTAAGCTCGGGTCATATGGATACACCGATTGGCAATTGGCGTCTGAGTCCTGAGATGCCATATCTGTTGCAAGGTGTTTGCGTTGGTCGGCGTGCTATGGCGGGGTATTCGAATTTGGCGGTGTTAATGTTGATGTTGATGTTGTGACTACATGGAGCGAAGGTTGCATAGTTATAGGAGAACCATATCCACCACCAATTTGAACGCTTCGTCTTGACTTTGTGGTAGCCTGGAGATAAAACAAGAAGATCGCACCGCTAGTGCCCGAGTGCGAAGGTGCACAGCCGCGCCAACGCGCTCTGCTACAAGCAATGTCTGGGAAAAAGCACCACCAGTCTGTGGTTACTCTTCACAATGCACGGGAAGTTTCGTCGGGGGTCTTCTCGTCAACCTGCCGCGAGCCACAAACAGGTTGGCGTTGCAGGCATAGAGCCTTGTCTAAGGCTACGCTAAGCGGCGATCTTGAACTCTAAAGAGGGGCTAGCATTGAATGCGAAGTTTATTCTGAGCTTGCTGGCTGCAATTTCTCCACTCCTGCACGAATCCGAAGGATGACGAACGGGGCTTGACGAACAAGCATTGAGTAGGCAGCCACATTCCTCACCATCCCCTATCGTTACATGCCGATGGTGGACGGCAGAGTCTAGGACGCCGTGGAAATTTGTTGATGAGTTCCACGGCAGTGAGTGCTCCTAGACACACAACGTTTCGGCTGCCTCTAGTTGTTTCTTGATTTATGCTTTTCACATGAATACCGAAAAGCATTCGATCCGTGAGGAGGTACAAGCTTATGTGAAATCTATCATCTATACTTGGCGTGCTTCTTCATCCCCCATCTTGCTTCATCCAACAAACGGCTTCATGGCTCTCAACCGTTCTCCATAGAGTCCAAAGAGTATTGGAATCGGAGCAATGATAAACGCAATCAGGCCGAAAAGCGTGTTCCCCCATCCCAGTCCCAAAGCGTCATATATGTCAAGTCCGCAAAGAGGTAGAAGCGCGCCCAGGAGACTCCTCAAAACCGTGTTGGCTGCGATTGCGCTGGCAGCGTACGTTGTGAAGGTGTCCACAAGATAGGTCTGAACACACATCAGGATGATGATGACTCCGAAACTGGTGATGACCGTTCCAACTTGAGGCACGATCCAGTGGACTTGGTACTGGGCTCCCCAGCCGTAAATGAAGAATCCCACAGGGATTGAGAGACAGCTCGGGAGAACCATGTACAGCGGTAGGCGGTCTTCTGGTTGGGGTTTCTGGTTGATTGCGATCTTCTGGCGAACTTTTCTGTCGCTGAGCATTGTTGCGTACAAGAGGCCAGCTAAGGTGCCAACACCGCTTCCGAGATAGGAGAGCCCAGCACTCGATGTCGAGAAACCGTACTGATCTTTGAAGACAAAGGTGAATGTGGTGAAGAGGATGTACAAGAGCCCGTACAAGATTGCGATGTAGATGCTCATGGCCGATGCAACAGGAGTGAGTAGGAGGATTCGCATAGGTCGAACGATGCTCTGCATGAGAAGCTGTCGAGGGGGAAGATCCAGCGGTTTTCGGACATGCCAGTCTGGGTTGTTTGTCTCTTTTCTCAGTCGGATTGCCTTCTTCTCCAGGATGACGGTCGCCAGAGTCTCTCGCAGGACGAAGAAGCAGGCAACGGTAACCACGCCGCCCTATTCGAATTTAGCCATGCTTCAATGGTTGTCAGTGGTAGTCTTACCGAGATAGTAATCACCCAAAACACCCAGCGCCATCCTGCACCCTGGGTTAAAAAGCCACCAGCAATGGGTCCCTGTAAAAAGTCAAACTCAAGATCCAGAACAGGTGATAAGAGACTTCACTTACAACGATAGGTCCAAATATCGGACCCATGGAGTACAACGCCATAGACATTCCTCTCCTCTCAGGAGGTATCAGATCGGCAATCGTCCCACTGCCAATCGTGATAGCTCCAACTCCAGCGAAACCAGCAAAGAATCGAAACGCAATAAGCATTGGAAGATTGACGGCCACCGCGTTGAGAATGGTGAAGATCACGAAGAGGGTGTTGCAGATGTGGTATACTGGAGATCGACCGAGAAGCTCACTGGCCGGAGCAACGACCAAGGGGCCAAAGGCGAACCCAAGGACGTATATCGACACCACGAATGCTGCAAGGAGGTTGGAAGACGTGCTGAATTCTTCCATTACATTGGGGACGCCTGGTGCGAACATTGACGATGCCAGAGGTCTTGATCGAAAGGTGTCAGTGTGCTGGATATAGTGGCTTGTTGAGAACACTTACGTGAGGAACGTCACGAAAGATACCATCGCTATGATTGAGATCTTTCGTGAGTTGCTCCAATTCATCGGGTTGGAAGGATCATCGTCGCCGTCCCAAGTGACTTCGAACTCATCATGCTCGGCCGAGGTGTCGTGCTCGTCTTCCGGCTGCGGTATCTGCGCCTGCTCAACGTCCTCCCCAGTGCCACGATCGCTAATGTCTTTGGCCTCTTCAAGTCGGTCTCCTTGCACTGGCTCAGTTTGCTTCTCCAGCTGTGTGCTTGCCATGTTCCGCGAGATCGATAGTATTTAGAGCGACAGTTTCGGAGTTTGAGCGGTGAATTTGCGATGCGTTTCCGCGTTACGGCCCACTGCATGATGTCTCTTATTAGGAGCGAATGGCCTACCGACCGCATTCCATTTTGCCATCTTCGTTCGGTCTCGCTTTGATCCGAGCCTCACACAGCGAGCACTGGACTGCAGCGTGTCTGTGGCCTCGCTTGGGCATTTGACGAGCCGTACGCGAGGAACGACCGTACATAACTCCGCAGACACGGCATGCGCCAAGCCCCTGATGAGCGTCGTTCCGAATACGAGGGTGAGTGAATGCCGCTGTGGTACCGCCGTTAGGGCGTAATAGCACTCCGGCTCGACGTACTTTCTTGTGCTGCATTATTCTTTTCTTCAAGGGCAAGAGTCGAATGGTCCATCGAGTTGCCTGGTGCGCAGTTCAGAGGCTTGCGATCAATTGAAGGGCTATGATTCAACGGCTGGATGCTGTGCATGCAATTCGGGGAAAGTGATCAGCTTGGTTGTACTGATGACCAGAGAAACCTCAAGTGAAAACGAAGATCTTTGGCCGATGTTAGTCAGCACTTCTGGTCTCTCGTCTTGACACTGAAGGATAGCGACTCACATGAAGATGACACCGAACCGGCTCTGTGCTGCCCTCACTAGTTCCATTCATACTCGGGCAACGGAAACTCCTTCGAATCTTCAAAAGCACCAGCAAAGAACCGCTGCAAATACTCCGCAATACCACTCCAAGCCACCAAAGCAAAGATGCAATTCCTAACCCATATCACCCACGCTGACTGCGGCGCCACGATGGACCCCAGAATCGGCGGGATCTTCTGCATCTCCCTGATCAAAGGCCGCATCTGACCCTCATAAGCTTCCAGGGCGGCGTCAACATCACCAGCATGTTTCTTGATCTCGCCTGCTAAGATATAAGCACCCGCGAGAGCGATGCTCGTACCGAAACCTGTTGGTCCAACCGCGTAACCAGCGTCTCCGACGAGGACGAAGCGGCCTTTGTGTAGCTGTGGGACTTTGACCTGGACGATCTCGCTGGCGTAGAAGTCTTCGGCCGTCTTCAGCTCTTCGACCAGTTCGTTGCTGATCCAACCAGCGTCCACGTAATGCTCAGCGACGAACTCTCGCTCGCTGCCTTGCTCGGCTGCTTGTCGAAAGGCCGCCGCGGTGCCTCGACTCATCATCATGGCATGTCCTCCTCCTGAGCTTTTGGACCCTGCGGTGGTGAATCGACCTCCGGGTGCACTATACCCGAGGCCGACTTTGCTTCCACCGAGATAGTCTTTCTTCGTGGAGAAGTATGCTGCCCAGGTATTCGTCGGATGTATGTGGTCGCGTACGCCACACTGGAGGCCGATGGCGCGTGTTCTCGATGTTGCACCGTCCGCAGCAACAACGAGATCGAAGGTTGCGCTTTGTCTCCCGCTGGCGAAGTCGACTTGAACAGGTCCTTCGGAGGCTTGCTGGTTTATGGAGACGATCTCTTCATCGAATATGTAACTGATCCTCTGATATCTCCTCGTGAGATCGTGCAAGATGGTCGAAAGGTCACCCCTGAAGATCTCGAATTCAGAAACAAGAGACTGTTGGTCCGGGTTGCCAGTTGCCCGAATGATCCCATATGGCCGTCCGTCTAGAGGACACTTAAACCTTTCACATCTTCTCAAATCACTTTGCAAGGCTTACCATTGCGAACAATGCCTACACCCTCTTCTCCAGTCGGCTTCGCACGCACAAGCTCTTCCATCCCAGGCATACGCCGCATCACCGTTACACCACAGCCACGAATATCCACGGCTTGCCCTCCTGTAAGCAACGGAAGAATAGCGTACGATTCGAAGGGTTGGAGCGGTGAACATCTGTATCCCCACCCTTTCGAATGCCAGCAAATCGTTCAATGACCGTAACTTCAGCACCTGCTCTTGCAAGCCAATACGCCGTTGCTGGGCCGGCTATCGATGCCCCTACTACGAGGACTCGCAGTCGTCCCACCATGGCGCTTGAGTGGGCGTGAGGCCAACACTCAGAGAGGTGCTCTACGTGTTACCCCTCGAAATCAAGCATTCTCGAGATGATGGCGTGGTGAGGTTCCTGGCTCGCAGGGACAACGTTGTCGTAGCTTGACACTTGGCAAGGCTTCGCTTTTCCATTGTAAGAGGTGTCGATATATTGAATACGTATCGACAACGGACTTTCGGAGATACTGACCTGGTGAGGTTGTCTGCTCTTGAAAAGACGCATCTTCGTGAGAAGTCATGACGTCGGTGGCGTCTCCTGCTCGATCTGTCTTCGAGGTGAACTGATGTTTTCAACTTGAGCAGTGGCACAGCTGGTAAGAATATCCCTGCGTCAATGCAGAACCAAGAGCCTCAAGCAATCCAAAGTCCATGCATAACCTTTGATCTCGTAGTCATCAATACTGACCAGAGTATCTTGCGACCACTCGCTGTAGCCATCAAGCCAATCAGGCTGCGAGGCCGCTCGCCCGTATAACTTGGTGAAATTAGAGGTGTCAGATTTCCCGAGAACATGGCATGGAGGGCGGATATGAGTGAAAGCGGGAAGGATTTGCTTGCTTGAGAAGTATGTCGAATTTCGGACTGATGTGGAGAATTTGGAAGAAATCTTGCCGGTTTCTGGCGAAAATAGGGCAGAAGTTCAGGAGGAATGATTTTGAAGATGGGCAAGAAGAGACGCAATACCGGAGCATTGTGCTAAACCGAGGAAAGAGGAAAGGGGCAATCTGAAGCTGTTTCAAATTCTGAGTCTTGGGTCAGACTGGCTTGGGAAACGGCAGGACCATTGTGGATAAGTTGGAGGTAAAAGGTGTAGGCTCGTCGCCAGCGAGATGAGGCGTGTCCGTCAATCAAACAAGACGATGATAGATGAGAAGGACCTGTCCCCGATCGTCATCGAAAGTGGTCCGGCAAAATTCTCCGATCGTCCCGAAACCTTCTGCACATCGACATCAGCCTCTTCGTCCTGTAGTGCTCAACAACACTCTCATCCCGCTCGCGACGTTGCATCTCGATATGTCATCTTGATGAGTCCTTGAGCAAGACACAGCGACATCAAGAGCTATCTTAGAGCTGTGGTCCTTCTGGCCGAGTTTAACAGCTCTATCTTGCCCAAGAAGATCGTCGACCGCTATACAAACCCTATGAAGTGGAACTTCCCACGGGAATCTTGAACGCGAACCATTGATCGGGAGCTATGTGTGCCGCGAAATACTCTTTGGTCCTCGGCATCCGCGAAGGAGACTCGTTTCTCTGACGAGCTGACTTTCTTGAAGATATGCTTCTTCGACGCCTCTCACCCGCCTGAGCTGGTAGGAGAACATCTCCGGCGACACTTGCCAAGTCGATAGTGTGGCTCTCAAGGACAGCTGCCAACGATGACGACGTCTGGTCAAAGTCAAGTGCTCCTCGAGAAGAAGCACTTGCAGCTAACAGAGAAATCTCATCGCAACAACACACCACATCCTCCCCAGGAACGAATCATCTCCCATGGATATCTAATCCAGTCTGCCCATCCCCGATAAACTTCAAACCGACATCCCCAGAAGTCCACCCATTGGACCCTCAACAAAATGTCTAGCTTCCACAAGCCAGAAAATATGACATCTTCCAAACGCTGCGAAGTCTATTGTGGACTGACTTCATCTGGTTAGAGATCTGTTTCGGGTTTTGGCTGCGAGGTGGGCGGTGGATGATCGGCAATGCATAGCCAGCAATGCGGTCCGCTTTGGATAGGTTTGCCTCCGTGGAGAAGTTGTAAGTTGTAAGGTAGGAGGTAGGACCGTTTTGATTTCTTTAGTCGTCTGTCTATGTTTCTATTGCCTTCTGCGTTATCGGAGCGTTCGTCCTTCTCTTCTTTCTCCCCAGACATCCGCAATGCCAGAGCCTACAATGGCTGCCGAACGCAAAGATCCCGTCGATCTCGAAACCGGCAAGACGTACGACTCTGATGGAGCGGAAGAAAAACGTCGAAGCAGCGACTGCACCTCTGCGTCCAACGCCAGCAGCGACTCCATCGCCACATCGCCCAACGAGCCTACGTGCAAACCCGACGATGTCTCTCTGCCTCCAGATAGCGGCCTCCAGGCGTGGCTACAGGTCGTCTCGGGGTTCATGCTATATTTCAACTCCTGGTGAGAACCATCCCCCATCCCCATGCCCTCCCACACGCACCTAAAGCTATCGACGACAACACAGGGGCATAGTAACAGCCTTCGGCGTCTTCCAACTCTACTACCCATCCACCCTCCTCCCCACAACCTCCCCATCCACAATCTCCTGGATCGGCACCATGCAAGGCTTCCTCCTCGCCGTGACGTCCATCTTCGCAGGCTGCGTCCTCGACCGTGGACACCCCAAGATCCTCGTGCTCCTCGGGACGGTCTTCGTCGTGCTGGGACTTATGACGACGTCGGCTTGTAGGATTTATTGGGAGTTTATGCTCGCGCAGGGTGTTTGTGTGGGTATCGGTGCCGGGATGCTGTTCATTACGGCGGTGGGGGTGATACCGGGGTGGTTTGCTAGGCGGATGGCGCTTGCGACGGGGCTGGCGGCGACGGGGAGTAGTCTAGGAGGAGTGATCTACCCTATCGTCTTCCACAAACTAGAGCCCAGGGTCGGATTCGGATGGACGTTGCGCGTAATAGGCTTCATCGCCCTCGCAACCTGCCTCGCGGCATTCTGTATGCCCCAAATCCCCTTCCCCCAGAAACCGCCAACCCACTAACCCTCTCTCCACAGCCCTCTCAACCCAACGCACCCTCCCCCCACCCCGGCCCAAACTAATCGACATCTCCGGCTTCCGCGAACCCCTCTTCACGCTCTTCGCCCTCGTCTCCTTCACCGGCGCAATGGGCCTCTACATCCCCTTCTTCTACATCACCGACTACACGACCTCCACCCTCCCCTCGACAACCCCTTCCTTGTCCTGGTACATGCTGCCGATCCTCTCCGCGGGTTCGGTGGTCGGTCGTACGATCCCCGCGCTGATGGCGGATCGTTGGGGCAGTCTACCGGTCCTGGCTGTTACGACTGCTATTTCGGCGGTTTTGGCGTTTGTGTGGATTGTGGTGAAGGGGAGTGTGGCCGGGTTGATTGTGTGGAGTTTGTTGTATGGGGCGTTTTCGGGGGCTTTTGTCAGTTTGCAGACGCCGACTGTGGCGAGTATCACGCCGGATATGAGGTTCGTTGGAGGCAGGATGGGGATGAATAATTTTTGTCTTGCGCTGGGGGTTTTGTTGGGGAATCCTGTGGCGGGTGCTATTGGAGGAAATCGGCAGTGGTGGTTGGGAGTGCAGGTTTTCTGTGGTGCGAGTCTTGCTGCGGCAGCCGTTTTGAGCAGCATCACCTGGGCTGTGAAGGAGGGCAGGAATCCTCTGAGCAGAAAACGACAGATCAATACTAGTGACGATTAATGTCTTACGCACATCGAATGAACCACATGACGGGGTGGAACTGTAGTTTGACTGGGAAGATTCGTTCATCTGCTTCGTTTCGTGACGAGCTAGTCTGGTATCAAGCCATGAGCGCTGACCACGCGCCTGAAATCCCATTGTCCCATTTTGACATTTGCCCCGCCCAACGCCATGCAAAATGCAGCGAATCACTTCCCAGCAGAATAGAATGCCTTTTGATGGACAGTCTATTTCTTCTTGGCGGCCTCCTCGTCCTCCTTCGCCTTGGCACGCTTCTCGCGCTTGCCAACCAGGCGAGCATCGGAGCGAGCGACACGAAGAGTGCGGTAGGCGTTCTCGGTGCTTGGGTAGTCGCTGACCTTGCCCTCCTGGACGGTGACCTTGTTGGAGATGGGGAAAGCCTTGTTGGAGAGCTTGACCTTGCCGTCGTAGAGGTCCTCGCCGATCTGCTTGGCAGCGTCGACCTCGTCCTTGGGGGCGTCGCCCTGCTTGGGGGACTTGATCTTGCGGGGGAAGAGAACAAGACGCTCCTTGTACTCCTTGAGGCGCTGGACGTTGGCCTTGAGCGACTCCTCGGACAGGTTCTGGCGGCGAGGGTCGACGGCGATGCCGACAGTTGGCGCCAGCTTGCGTGGGATGCCAGCCTCCTGCAGTGTCCTTGTCAGATCTCGTTCTTGATGGTTTGTACCGCATCTTTCCATACCTTCAGCTCAGCGAGCGAGAAGCCACGACCAGCACGAACGCGGCGGTTGTACTTGAGGGTCGGGCAGCGCACCACAGGCCTCAGACGGTCGACTGGGCGTGGTGCGACCTTGGCGGCCTTCTCGTGGCGGGCATTGCGTCTGCGCTGCTTGCGACCGGGCTGTAAAGACGAATCGTCAGAATCGAGGTTCGAGTGTCATTGCACGACCGGCGCCACTGCTCTCAAGTCGTGGGAAGTGAGAGGGGAATTACCTGGTCAAAGTGCACGCGGACACGGCGCTGCCAGTCCTTGCGGAAATCTGCGAGGCGTCAGTGGATGTCGTAAATTACTGAAAGGGACGCTGTGTTTCTCACGGTTGTGCGGGATCTGCTGGTTGTGCTTGATGGCCATCTTGTCCCAGCTGTTGTCGTTTGACTCCGACCTGGAGAGAGAAGAAAATCGAGTTTGGGCTGGAGCAAATTGAAGTTGCGGTGCTCGCTTGTCGGTCGCACGTTTCTCCGGCTTGGCACGGGCGAAGCTCGGTAGATTCAGACGCGCTCGAACACGCTAGGGAAGCTGCGCGTCCCGCGTTCACCTCTCGCCCGCAAAGAGCCAGCTTCGACCAACACACCCACTCACATTCGCACCTTCTGAACAGGACTTGTCTACTGGGCTGTGCAGCTTTCCGATATGCTCGTCGCATAAATATATCCGCATCCCATTCCATACATCTCGACCAACGGCAATGGCTCCCTCCAGGGCAGAGCGTCTCGCCCAGCTACGCGCTTTGCGTGCGGCGGGCAAAACTGGATTCGACGACTACGAAGTCCAGGAGGCCGAGTCAATCTACGAGACGGTGGACGATGAAGGATATAAAAAGGTGGTCAGGAGCCGTCTGGACCAGGATGACTTCGTCGTGGACGACAATGGCGCCGGATATGCTGATGACGGACGCGAAGATTGGCAGGATGAGCGACAGGCCCGAGACGATAGTGAAAGTGAAGATGATCTGCCGCGAAACAGCAAAGCTGGTTTGTATCTCAGAAAGCCCTGATCTTTGCAATTCTGACCTTGGAGTACAGCCAAACGCAAGCGAGAAGAAGATGCCGAGCGAACTGAGAAACTGAACAAGGGCATCAGCAAGTACTTCAACCAGAAAACAGCCGCGAACGCTCCCAAGCCAAAACCGGCCCGGAACACAGCCGACGACGATGCCTTCATGGCAGGTCTACTCGGTGAGGTCGACTCGAATATCCAAACACGTGCACCTTCATATGGGAAGCCCGTGAAGAGTAACGACCGCCGCAAGACTCGAGTCCTCTCCCCACCACTGGAAGACCGCGATGCTGCCTCTCAGCGTGCAAAGAAGCCGGCGCCTCAAGATGTTATCGACACTCCTCCCCTCGTCTCGACTCGCGACGATGACGATGCCTACTTCGTGCAGGCGCAAGACGACGACGTACCAATGAGCGATCCTTTGCCGTCTTCTCCTGCTGCAAAGGTAGCTGAGCGTAAAGAGCATGCGAACGTAAAGACAGAACACGCCGAGGAAGATGATCTGATGGAGATTGCGGAGGTCACTGGATCGTCAAATCTGAAGGCCACCAGCGTGAATATGAGAGGCAGCCGACCTGTCCCAAAGATGGCCAAAACAGCGTATCCGACTCCAGACAGCTCTTCTCCAACTCGACCCCCAGCCGAGCACGTGGACATGACTGCGATCAACAACGTGACGGAGAAGTTGAACATTCTGAGCAGCCCTGCCGCTGAGCCTGCCGTGGCCGGAAAGCTCTCTGCTAAGGATGCTCTCGAGGACGATGGCTCGCTTTTCTTCTTCTGGACTGATTACACCGAGGTCAATGGCAGCTTGTGTCTGTTCGGCAAAGTCAAGAATCGCAAAGACGGCAGCTTTGCATCATGCTTTGTCAAGGTCGACAACATCTTGCGCAAGTTATACTTCCTCCCTCGCGAATACCGTAACAAGCATGGACGAGACACGGACGAGGAGGTCGACTTCAGTAGCGTCTACGAGGAAGTCGACAAGCTGATGACGAAGAACAAGATCACCATGCACAAGATCAAGCCATGTTCTCGAAAGTACGCTTTTGAGCTGCCTGGCATTCCCAAGGAGGCCGAATATCTCAAACTACTGTACCCCTACGACAAGTCTGCCCTTCCAGCGGAGATCAGGGGAGAAACTTTCTCTCATGTGTTCGGTACTAACACAGCTTTGTTTGAGCAGTTTGTACTCTGGAAGAATATCATGGGACCATGCTGGCTTAGAATTGAGAATGCAAACTTCAATGCCGTCAACAACGCCTCGTGGTGCAAGCTGGAACTTCAAGTCGACAAGCCGAATGGTATCACCACTCTGGGCGAGACTGACAATCTGGAAGCACCTCCTTTGACACTGATGTCCATGGCTTTGCGAACCACATTCAACCAGAAAGAGAACAAGAACGAAATCTTAGTCGCCAGTGTCCGCTTCTACGAAAATGTCTCCCTGACGGATACGACACCCCCAGAGAAGATTCCCAGTCGGTTGTACACCGTCATGCGCCCTAACGGCGAATACCCTCTGGGCTTCAAGATCGAGGCAGAGAAGGCAAATCATAAAATCAAGATGGAAAGAAACGAAGCCGCACTTCTGAGCATCCTTCTTGCAATCATCCAGCAACACGACCCAGACGCCATTGTCGGCCACAACTTTGACAATGTCGACTTCAATGTCTTGCTCAGTCGTATGCGTGACCGCAAGACACCTGGCTGGCATCGAATTGGTCGACTGAAGCGTGGCGACTGGCCCAAGAATGTTGGTAAAGGAGGCGCGAGCTTCTTTGTCGAGCGTCACCTTGCTGCAGGTCGATTGCTCTGCGATATTGCTAATGATATGGGCAAGAGTATCACACAAGGCTGTCAAGACTGGAGCTTGGACGAAATGGTCCAGCTGTTCCTCGACGGCAAACACATCCGTATCGACCCTGAGAAGGCGTTGGCAATGGCAGCTAGCCGAGAGGGCTTGATGAATTTTGTCAAGATGTGTGAAGTGGACACATACTTCATTGCTGCCATTGCGTTGAAGCGCCAGCTTTTGCCATTGACGAAGGTCCTGACCAATCTGGCTGGCAACTCCTGGACCCGAACATTGAGTGGTACCCGATCTGAGCGCAACGAGTACATTTTGTTACACGAGTTCTACCGTAACAAGTATATCTGCCCAGACAAGGTCTTTGGCAAAGGCGCGGCAAACAAGAAGCTCGACGAGGAGAACGCAGAGGGTGATGAGGGCGCTGATGCCAAGAAGAAGGACAAGTTCAAAGGAGGTCTCGTCTTTGAGCCTGAGAAGGGTCTCTACGACAACTTCATCCTTGTTATGGACTTCAACTCGCTCTACCCCAGCATCATCCAGGAGTACAACATCTGCTTCACCACGATCGAGCGCAGCGACATCTCAGACGACGACGACAAGATCCCCGCAGTACCAGAAGATACGAGCAACAAGGGCATTCTTCCTCGACTGATTCGCACGCTTGTGACACGTCGACGAGAGGTGAAGAAGTTGATGAAAGACAAGACGGCGACTGAGGACCAGCTGAACACGTGGGACATCAAGCAAATGGCCTTGAAGCTGACAGCCAACTCTATGTACGGATGTCTGGGATATACGAAGTCTCGGTTTTACGCCAGACCACTTGCTGCCCTGACGACTTCCAAAGGGCGAGAAATTTTGCAATCGACGAAAGATCTCGCAGAGTCGGCGCATGCTCTGCGTGTTATCTACGGCGATACTGACTCGGTCATGGTCAACACCAACGTCGACAACATCCTAGACGCAATCAAGATGGGCAAGGAGTTTCAGAAAAGCGTCAACGAGCGTTATCAGCTTCTGGAGATCGAGATCGATCACATTTTCCGCCGCTTGCTTCTGCATGCCAAGAAGAAGTACGCTGCGATTCAGATGGTGCAAGTTGATGACCAGAAGTGGGTTGAAAAGCTGGATGTCAAGGGTTTGGACATGAAGCGGAGAGAATATTGCGCTCTGTCAAAGGATACATCGAAGTGAGTACTGCACTCTCCCTGAAGGAGACGCAACTAACAACTCGTAGGCAAATCCTGGATTATCTGCTTTCTGGAGAGGATCCTGAAAAGGCTGTCTCTCAGATTCATGACTACCTCCGTTCGCTGAGTGAAAAGATGCGGAACAACGAGATCCCTCCCCACAAGTACACCATCTACACGCAACTCGGCAAGGACCCCAAGGAGTACCCCAACGGAAACACGATGCCTTCAGTGCAGGTCGCTCTCAAGCGACTGGCGAAGGGCAAGCAGGTGAAAGCGAAGGATGTCATGGCCTTCGTTATCTGCGGCAGCAACTCTGGATCACAAGAGAGCGCAGCCAAGAATGCCCACGAATTGGATGAGATCATGGCCAAGGACAGCGGACTCACCGCTGATGTCGACTACTACCTGCACAAGCAGATCCTGCCACCGGTTGAGCGTCTTTGTGCCCCTATCAGTGGCACAAACGTGACTTTGCTGGCAGAATGCTTGGGTCTGGATACCAGCAAGTACAGGGTCAGCGGCGCTGGTAAAGCTGCAGAGCAGACCAACGAGATCACCACATTGGAGAGTCAAATTCCGGATCACATCCGATTCAAGGACTGCGAGCCGTTGGAGCTGCTGTGTTTGGGCTGCAAGCATCATTTTGAGTACCGCGGCATCAACTACTCACCTTCGTCAGATGAGGCACCTCTCGTCCCAGTTGGTGCCCTCACGCACGAAGGCCTGGCATGCCCACGAGATGAGTGCAAGAAACGCATGACGACTCTGACGCTCTCGGCACAGCTCGAGACGCAAATTCGCAAGCACACGTCTCGCTACTACTCGGGCTGGCTCATCTGCGACGACCCAGCATGTGGCATGCGCACCCGCCAGATGAGCGTGTACGGACATCGATGTCTGGGGCCGAACGGTCGTGCTTTCGGGTGCTCAGGACGCATGCAGTTCGAGTACAGTGAGAAGGCGCTGTACAACCAGCTCCTATACTTGCAAGGCATCTTCGACCTCGACAAGAGCTTGGAGAAGCTGAACGCCGGTGGCCTGGTGAAGGTCGAGGAGGATCTGAAAGAGAAGCCGAAGATATTGGCGAGTCAGAACCGGGAGCGTTTCATGGTCTGCTGGGATGTGGTGAAGGCGTACTTGGACAAGAGTGGATGGGGTTGGGTTAGTATGGACTCGCTGTTTGGATTTGCGGCGGGTGGTATGAAGGGACTGGTCGCTTCTTAGGGGTTATTACGAACAATGAAAATAATTCTATCCCTCAGTCTAATTCAGACGACACATTTGTATACCACGTGCCAGCGCATGTCCAACTCCAACGAGTAATTGCCAAGGCTGCAAGATCGATGATTGAGTTTCGGCAATGTCTTCTCCTTGGGACGGAACCCGTCTTCTCTACGCAGTCTTTTCACCTTATCCTGCTTTCCTGCAGTCAGATTCCGATCATGTGGTGGCATTCATCCTCCTTCGAGCTCTTGAAGCGAGGAATCGATCAACCAAGACACGGGAAACGCATCACATGGCCCGACGGCCTCACCGCCGAATCTGCCACGATCGGGCTTAGCGTTGGCGTTGATCGCGTGTTTACTTTGTGTCGTCATGATGGGGTCGTTTCCTCTTCTCCTGAATCCGTCTTCATATCGCTTGTGTGTTGGAAAAGATTTCTTACGGAGACTGGTTTAATTGATTTGGATCAAGGGGATTGATCGCAGGACGACCAGATATGGCACTCTTCAATTCATCGAAAGTCACACGATCACACCACCTCTGCTGTCGGCGGTGAGAGAGAAAACAGGAGCACAAGATAGCGACCTCACTCCTTAAATCCCCAAACCACATCCTCTAGCTCACGCACTCACCCCAACAATGACCCACCACACGCACTCCCCACCGCCCTCCCTCGAAGCCAAACTCGTCGTCCTCGGCTCCCAAAACGTCGGCAAAACGACCCTCGTGCACCGCTACGTCCAAAACGCCTTCATCCCCCCTTCCAAAGCGCAATCCACCGTCGGCGCCTCCTTCCTCACGACCCGCGTCTCGGACCCCGAAACGAACACCACCATCCGTCTGCAGATCTGGGATACCGCGGGGCAGGAGCGGTTCCGGAGCTTATCGCGGCTGTATTATCGCGGGGCGAACGCGGCGATTCTGTGCTATGATGTGACGAGTCGGAGGAGTTTCGAGGAGATGGGGAGCTGGTTGAGGGAGTTGAGGGAGAATTGTAATGGTGGGGATGGGGTGGGGTGGGGGGATATGATTCTGCATGTGGTGGGGACGAAGAGCGATGTTGTGGCTGAGAAGCCCGCGCTGAGGGAGGTGCCGTTTGAGATGTGTATTGGGTATGTTGCGGAGCAGTTGTATCCTTCCGCTGCTGCTGCTGCTGTGACACCGATGGGGGTGGGACTGGGACTGGGCAGTCCGCAGAGCAACCGCAGCAGTGGCTTCTGGGGCCAAGAGCAGATATGGGATTGCTGCCACGAGATCTCCGCCAAGGACGGGGAGGGTATCGACGAAGTCTTCCGTGTCATCACGCGCAAACTCGTGGAGCAACACGCGCTGCGGCAGGAGAAGGTTAAACTCATGGAGGATGCGATGCTGAAGACGCCGATGAGTGAGCGCGTGGATGGGTATTTTGATCTGTTGCCTGGTGGGGGCAATGGAAGTTTTCGGCTCGGGCCCGGGGATAAGAGGAGGAGTTGGTTGGGTGGGATTGTTACGCCCGGTGGGTTGACGAGTTATGGGGTCGATGGGGGAGAGGTGGAGGATGAGGTTAAGAGGGGGGTGGAGAGGGGGCGGTGTTGTTGAGGAGGTGGGTTTGGGTCTGCGTTTGGGAGCGATGGCGTTTTGAGCGTGGTTTTGGGAATGGAAAGGACATACAGTACAGTACATGTCTCGACGATGGAGCACCAGCGTTCAGGGCCATACAGAGGAGAGGCATCGGAATTCTGGACTGGATTTCACTGCAAACGGCGTCGGAATGTATGCTATCGGCGATGTATCAACGACGTAAATCAGCGGATATACCATGAGAATCAGGCTCTGGGGTGGGAAGGGGATAGAGCGCTGGTTACAGCTACACTTAGGCATGCAGAATGATACCCAACGTGTGACTTTTCGACTGTCGATTGGCTGGAAAGAGGCGGTAATCTCGTCCTACTGGAAGAACCATCATTCGATGGCAAGGCTTGCGTGCATGTTGGCCTGACTACTACCACTCTGAGACTCGACGAACGATCGTACACGGGTTGTGAAATTGCGAGCGGATTGGTGTAGAAGAAGCCCACAGACGACTGATGAGGAACAGCATGGCTACGTCAACGACTGACAATACGAGTCGACATTGACGGTGGCTGGCGATGGGTACGATCGGCTCTTGGCGAAGGCTACTGATCACGAGGCAAATTTCCATCGCACAGACTGGAGACGGTGTGCATCAGGGCAGAACTCGACGTTTCTTTGGACATCAACACAGCCTCATAGCCAGAAATCGGTACTTGCGTCGATTCCGGCGGGAACGAGGGCATCCAGGTGCCATCGAAGAGAAGGACAGAATAGAGCAACACCACCGGTCTCATCCGAGAACAACAGCCGCCGCAAGAATCTGGAGTGTTCTGAAGCTAAGTACACTAGATCTTTCTACTCTGTACATACATTCTGTTGCTATTTGCAGATTTTTCATACCTTGCAACTTGCTGCGCACAAAGATGTAGCGGTACCGCATAGGGCGCTACTAAAGTTTAAGGTTACACAAGCTAAGCCGAATCCTTCTGAGTGAAAGTTCCAGCCCCTCCAATTGATACGACGGAAAATTCTCGTATACCTAAGCTTCAACAAACAAGGCGACCGAACTTGACGCCGAGCATAGCGGAATGATCTCATCGAGGGCCGACACGAGAGACAAGACCCGTCTAATCTTAACACGAGCGATCAAGGACTCTGATGGAACGAGCGCTGGGCTTTCGTCTTACGGCTGGACCGTTAGAAGGTACCAGCAGCCATTGGAGAGAACATCCGTCAGACGCCGTCGCCACACGTGGCGATCCTTCCAAGACATACCATGCTGTCTGCCTTTAGCCTGAAATGTTAGAGGCGAGGCTAGCATTTGACCGTCGTGTTTTCTCGATGCCCCGGGCAGCTTACGAAGGGTTGCTGTGGTTGACATGACGTCTGGTTTCTATCTTTGACTTGCCAGAGCCACCTTTTGCTGGAATACGGGGACTTTGACGTGGGGACCATCTGGCTGTTTGAGCTGGGACTTTGGATACGAATGAAGAGAAGTTGTGTATATAGAGGAGGAAGGATTTCGAGGTAAGCCCTTTCATTCTCATCATCAGCATTCCATCGCTTCTTCATCCTTCAGCCTTGTATATCAGCAACAGCAACGACAACCAGCGTTTCTTGTTTCCTTTGATCTCATCGATTGTTCATTATTTCAATACTCGGAGCCATGTACAACAGGCTCTCCTCTCTGGCCTTCGCTGCCGCGGTGGCTGCTGTCCCTGCGGCTGCCAACGGTAACTTGACGGCCTACGGCGGTGGTGCAGCTACGACTACCTATGCTTGTAAGTATCGTTCAACATCGATCCCTCGAAGACCATGCTAATGATCCTTCAGGCAACCCAGCCCATTCTTACCCAAATGGAGCCAGCTGCGTTTCCACCGACGGACAATTGTCTCTGGTGACTCCAGCACCATCTGCCTCCTCGACCTATGCCTGCAACCCAGCCCATAGCTACCCGAATGGTGCTACATGTGTCGAGCAAGGCGGTTCGCTCACGCTCGTCACTTACTCCGTTGATGTGCCTGAGTCGAGGACTGCGTCTGCTTCGACCACCTATGCCTGCAACCCGGCACACTCCTACCCCAATGGACAGAGCTGCATCTCGACCAACGGTCAGCTCTCGCTGGTAACTCCAGCTCCATCAGCATCGTCGACATATGCATGCAACCCGGCCCACTCTTACCTTAACGGAGCGACTTGCGTCTCTGAGTCTGGCCGTTTGACTTTGGTGACCTACTCTGTCGACGTTCCAGAATCCAGGACCGCATCTCCTTCGGCTTCTACGACATACGCTTGCAATCCGGCACACTCTTACCCTAACGGTGCATCGTGCGTCTCCACCAACGGACAGCTTTCCCTCGTCACGCCAGCTCCATCTGCTTCTTCGACCTACGCATGCAACCCGGCCCATAGCTACCCCAGTGGCGCTACCTGCGTTTCTGAGTCCGGCCACTTGACTCTGGTCACCTACTCTGTCGATGTCCCTGAGTACAGGACTGCTTCCTCAAGCTTCTCGGCCTACGACTGCAACCCAGCTCATTCTTACCCTAACGGTCAGACCTGCACCAGCGTCAACGGCACTCGTGGACTTGTCTTCCCACCAGCTACCACCACTGTTGATTACACCACCTACACGACTGTTACGACTTGCCCAGTCACTCAGACTTCTGGCCAGGCCACTGTTACGACTTTGACTACCAGCACCGTCGTTGTTACCTCCTGCAAGGGTGGCTGCCCATCATCTGTCGTTCCTCACACCAGCACCGTCCCAACTTCGGCTGCTCCTTCGCCTTCCGCCGACTGCCAGAAGAAGTACGATGACTGCCGCTCTGTGAAGAACCCAAGCAACCCACCAAACTACGCTCAGTGTGCTTCTGAGTTCGCTGGCTGCTTGGGCTACAACCAATTCACCTCCAACAGCCCAGCTCCATCAACTCCAGTCCAGAGCAAGCCAAGCCAGCCAACCACGGTCTACGAGCACACAACTGTCTACACGACCTACTGCCCACAGACTACTACCAGCGTCAACAAGGGCACAACCGTGACTTCTGTCTACAGCGGCCACTCCACTGTCACCAGCGTCTACAAGGTCACCACTGCTGTTCCTCAGCCACCGCAGAGCACCCAGAAGGTCAACACCCCAATCCCACCGCCAGCTCCCAAGTCGACCTCTGAGGCATGCCACTGCCCAGCTGCCCCAGCTTGCACGAACCCACCAGTCGCCTACATCACTGTCACCCAGACTGTCTACACCGGCATGAGCTCTAAGCCTGTCTCGACCAGCTCTCAAGCCCACAAGATCACCGGCTCGGTTCCCAACGCCAGCTTCACCAGCAGCGTCTACGCCTGCAACCCAGCTCACTCCTACCCTAACGGCGCGACCTGTGTCTCCCAGTCTGGCTCGATCACTCTCGTCACCCGCTCAGTCGATGTCCCTGAGTACCGCACTGCGTCATCTGCCTCGGTGACCACTACTCCCCTGATCTGCAACGCCGCCGCCATCGCTCGCGGCGACTGCACCGCCACGGCCGCCAGCGTTCCGACCTCCAGCAGCACCTACGCCTGCAACCCAGCTCACTCCTACCCCAACGGCGCCTCGTGCATCTCGACCGCTGGTTCCCTCACCCTCGTGACCCCAGCCCCATCGTCCACCGGCTACGCCTGCAACCCAGCACACTCCTACCCCAACGGCGCCTCGTGCATCTCGACAACGGGCTCCCTCACCCTCGTGACTCCAGCCCCATCGACCACCGGCTACGCCTGCAACCCGGCCCACCAGTACCCCAACGGTGCTGAGTGCGTCTCGACCAACGGCCAGCTTTCGCTCGTTACGCCGACTGCTCACCCTACGACTTACTAGGTCATTGAAATATGACGATTGAGGAGAAGGAGAAAGATGACTGTACAAGATCTGTATCTTGTGATTAGCAAGTTTGCATAGGCAGGGGAGTTTGGGAGGAGAACAGCACCGACGTGTGTTTAATGTCTTGTTGATGAAGGAAAAAGAAAACTCAAGACAGTTTTGACTTGAATGAATTGGGTTCAGATATCTTTTCACATCTCTCATCTCAATCTCTCTTGCATGAATCTTTCTGAGCGCACCTCACTCCTCTGTGGCAAGTCCTTTGTGAGCGAAGCAATGTTGGTCCTAGCACGAAGTCCGAATCCAGGCGTTCGCAAGGGTTGACGACGACAGAGCCGACGACAAGATTCAGCAGAACCGTTCGTCAGTTCAATCCTGGCGGGACCCGAAACATGCATCCACCTTCCTTGACTGGCCAGCTTCAAAACACAATTGCATTGCTCTACATCCTCGTACAGATTGCTACTGGACTGCTTGTAAAGGGAAGCTTTTGGCTAGTCATCAGTGCATCAGGCTGACCGCGCGTATGCCACTCGTATAGAACGACAAGAGCACTCTAACTGCCACATGGGGTACTACATCCAATTCTACAACATGTACGAGCTCCTGGTGGATCTCCGTACGGTCAATAGCGTTATCCGACTGCGCATGTTGTTTGGCAAACGCATATATATTCAACAACATGTTCGATTTTGCAACGAAGCTTCAACTCCAACATCTTCTTGCCTTCTCCCCACATTACTTGCTCTCTTCTACGGAGAATGAAGTCTCCCATCTTTCTCGGGTCCATCTGGGCTCTGGGTGCTACTGCTGTGCAGGTCAATTTGTGAAGCCTTTCGCTCTCGTTCCCAATATGCTGTTTGTCTACTGATACGGCCACAGCTACCGCGATACAGACTGTAAAGAATTCATGGAGTCTCGTTTCTTCGACCTCGACCACAACCGTGGGGAAGGATCAGAAGGGTTTGGACACACCATGGGTGGTCCCTTCGGAGCCAGTAGCGCCCTCTACGCATCTTACGATGGTAGAGACGAGTGGTGCTTCAATCAGTGTACGTCTCTGCATTTGGAGGCCCTCCAAGAATACAGTGCTTTTATCTGACGAACACTCAGTCCAGGCAATTTGGTGCAGCAACGGAGGTTGTACTGGGCAGAGTGTGGTGCCTGCAGACTCTGCTGTAGGTCACTGCTGGGCTGGATTTCAACAGATGTGGGCCAATATTTGTATGTTGCACTCGGAACCACAAGCATTCAATCAGTTGCTAACTCGCTGATAGGGTGTGCTCCGGGTCGGTTGATCGAGGAACCTTAAGGTTAAGATTGATTTAGGGTATAGTTTCTCGCTTGGGCTCAGACAGTTCGTGTCGTGTTTGGTGTAAGTAAACCTCAGTAACGCACCGTTATAGTATATGCAACAGTACCCCATCATTGCTTGCAAACACTGGCAATACACAGTCTTACCGGCCCACGTCGACCAGTTTATTAGTCGTACTGTCTTGCGGTCTTGCGGTCTCGCGATTGACAAGATGAATTTGTCGTTGTGCCCTCAACCCCTTTCCTGTTTGTTTGTCTTTTAGCGAAAGCAGTCTCTTTTGTCCGTTCCATTTGAAAACATATCTGGGATATTTATACTCAGTCGCGAAGAGAATTGTTGTTCATTTTATGTTGGGCAAGTTCGACTCCTAGGTACATGGATATCTAGAGCGGCTAAACGATCTGCCGCTTCCCGTCTTAAAGCAGACTAGCGTCAAGACTCAGGAGGCGGTTGAGGTTCAGCGGCGGTGAAGACTTTGCTTCCTGAAGTCGCTGAAACCTACCACAACATCACTCTCTCAGGAATTGACACGCACATCTTTCGAATACCCGCAAGCTTTCGCAGCAATTGCGAAAGTCGCTGCACAGTGATGGACGGAATCTCTCGCTTGGCTGGTCGGAACTATTGCGGGAGCTGACATATCCACTGCGCTCAAGTGGGCGTCATGTCCCTATTCGCAAGGTAGACGACGGTATCACGCCCTTTGGTTGCTCCATGAGGCATCCCGACACGCCTGAATGCTCTGAAGTTACTTCAAGCACGCTGTCCTCAAATACAATGATTTGGAGCTCGACGGATACTCAACCAGCTTGAGGGAGCCTAACCATTCGGGGCCGATTTCAAGGATCCATTGGCATCGGCGACGGAAGAAAGAATACTACCTCCCCGTACAGCAGCACAGGATACCTTTCGACAACGATGGCTTCCCCCAAAGGCAACGTGGTTTTCGATGTGGTCGGGACCCTTGTCGGTTACGAGGCCATGTTCAGAGCGACGGACGATCGATTGGGCGACAAATTGCGGGCAGAAGGTATCAAACCGATACTACTCTGCCAGATGTGGCTTGAGACCGCCGAGCGCGAATACACTTATCTGAGCATGTCCGGCAGATATGTTGGGTTTGCACAAGTTGTTCAGGCGATCTTCTGGCGCATGCTGTTCAAGGCCGGCATTGCAGAACCACGGCAATTCGCAAGCTCTGAGGACGTACAGTTCATCATGGACCATGGATACAAGAAGCTCGAAATGCGTCCAGGGGCCAGAGAGTGCATCGAGAAATTGCGTGCAGCCGACCTTCGAGTTTGGGCATTGACGGCAGCCGACGGAACGGGATGTGCCGCATATTTCGAACAGGCGGGCATTGACTTCCCGTACGAGAACCTGCTAAGCTGTGACACGTCAAACATTGGCAAACCGGACCCAGAGTCGTACAAACCATTGTTGGAGCAGCTGAGCTCAGGAACACAACCTCGGCCATGGTTCGCCGCTGCACACATGTGGGACACGAGCGCTGCGCAAAGAGTTGGTTTCAGAGGGGCATTCTGCACGGTATTCGAGAAGGAAGCACTGGAAGATATCTTCGGCGAAGTTGAAGTCGTGTCTGAGACTCTTTCCGGCATGGCGGATAGCATCATTGCTGCTTCAAGCGCGTGAACGACCCTTGGAAAGGCCCCGCACTGAAGAGACATCGAGATCGATTCAACCAACGACAATCCAGCGAGAGCTCTAAAACTCCGTCGTACCTCGAACCACAGCATCTCAACAGAGACCGACAGCGTCATACCGCCTTCTGAGCATGATCACCTTCATGACGACCGCTTGCATTGCTAAGAGCTTGTGTAGCCTCCATGTCCCCACAAAAAACCCAAGCAACCAAGTCTGGCTGTTCTACCCATCGTACCCCACGCAGCGTAAATGCCCTCATTTTCGTTGACCTCATCGTTCGCCTTAGCCGGATGCGAATAGTGCACAAGCTGCATCAAGTGCATTTGCCAGAATCGAGCTCAAATCTGTGCATGCAGCGGGCTTTTGTATAGCTCTAATCCGGCATGATCAGCAGGAGCTCAGAGGAAGGTCGGAGAATTGATGCCGCAATCGACTAGCGCCAGAAACTTGGGCGTTGTGAACTGCCAGTGATGTGTCGGCAAACGGCAGGCTGGACGCAATCCCCGCCGCCTCTTGTAGCGCTCAAGACGTGTGACTGCTACTTTAGGAAACGTGCCTCTGCAGCTGTGATCGCGGGCCGGCCAGTCCGAGGGAACTCTATTGTCACAACATCTAGACCGCAGGCATTGGTAGCACACGTACCTTACAATCACTTCACCAATACACCAGTCCGCTTGGTTAATATTCAACAAGATCACCACGTCGATTGGCAATGCAGCTTCCCTTTTGGCGGACACTTTGCCCCAGCCAGCCTCCCAAATACTCAACCCATTGGACCGTCGTAACCCTGGGCCAATCGACAGTGCTTTGAGTCGTCTTGGACTTCTTGCTGTAATTTCCATGGTGTTGCAACATGCTGGAGCTATGATGCTGGGTGACTTGAGCTGCTGCAGGCGCCCAACTCAACATGCCGCCGTCGCAGTCGATGGCGCCAGCCAGCCACGATCACTCGGGGCTACCGATCGAGCTCTCCACAGCTCGAGCCAGCTCTTGACGACATAAAGTGACCAAAGGTACAAGCTCTCCTATTTACCAGACTGAACACCCTCTCGTACTCGAATCGCTGCTTACTGCATTCACGCCAAACTGGCCGGACAACACCCTGCCCGAGCGAGCAAAAATCATCGCCATTGGTGGACATCGTTTAAGCTGAAGCTCTGTGGCTGCTGCTCAAGTGACACCCTTGACGAGGTCCCTTCAAGACCGCATAAAGCTCTTCCAGCTCCAGCTCCAGCTCCAGTTCCAGAGAAAGTTTCTGGTCCATCTCAGTCAGATCAAAAACCCCAAGCAGGAACCTCACATTCTCCTGTCATTACTTCCACGAGAAATTCAACGATCAACATGCAAAAAGCAACCCCACCATCTATGAAAGGCCCCCTGGTCAACGGCTCTCAGACCAATGGCTACTTCTCGCCACCGGACTCTCCCTCAGTCTTCCGCTACGGAGGCTCCACTCGCGGAAGCACCAAGATGCGGAATTCCATGACCTTTTCAGGCAGCCGCAGTCAAAAGACCACCATTGTCAGAGACGCGGCGATCTCACTTAAGAGGAAGAGCATTGCTGAGCTTGGTGCTGGCATCTCTGAGACCGCAGACAAGGTCACGTTCATCGAGCTCGTCGAATGGATTCGTGCGGAGAGACTTTCAACATTGCCGCACAAGGGTAGCAAATGGGACACGGTTTTAATTCGTGCTTTGTATTTCACTGAGCGTTTGCACGGTTTCGAGAAAGCACTCAAGGGTCACGCCCTTGACAACGAGCCGGCGGCTCATTTGGGTTACGGCCACACGCGGTTGCTCTTGGAGGTATGTCATTCTCTACATGTCTTTGCCAACTTCTACTAATGCAATCGCACAGCTTGGCCACGAAAATTCGGACGCTCTCTACAAGGCTTTTGCCTTCTTGTATCAATGCTCTTCCTCTGTTTCCTCTCTGTTGGCGAGGTCGGAGGTCTTGTCGCTCTCTTCTGAGGTCTACGAACAACTTTGTACGATTTACACGGATCTGCTGACTCTTCTGGTCGATGTCGCTCTCCGCTTTTACAAGACCGTCCATGGCAGTTCTGGGGAAGCTGCCAGCTTGGATATGCATGAGGTGTTCGGAGACACTATCGGTGGCTTCCGCCGTCGATGTGATGAAATCAGCGAAATGATTTGGAAAGAACAGATCAGTGACGAAGACTTCGATGGAGAAGACAGTAAGTTTTCTCATTGTCTCCTGGGTTGCCTTGCTGATGATTCTCAGTCGTGGAAGTCACCTCCCTCAACCGATGGCTCGCACCTCAAGACCGTGTTCTGGCTTCGGTCGAGCTCGATCACACCCTCATCTCCGATGAGATGGCAGAATTCACTTGTGTCTGGATTTATGACGATCTGGCCAAGTTTGTGAAGAGTGATGACACAACTCTCCTCGTCAACGGCCCTGCAGGATCTGGCAAATCGACCCTAGCAGCGTCTTTGGCTGAAAGGCTCCAGAGACCGATCGGACGCAAATCATATGCTACAGCCTTCTACTCTGTCGGTGCAGTACCATCGCAGGCAACCTCTTTGAACGTTGTCAAGGGCTTGCTACATCAGTTGCTGAATCTTCGTGTGGGCAATGTTCACCTCTACCACGCCCTTGCTCGAGCTTACGAACACGCACGTTTCACTGCCGACCCAAGCAAGTATGAAGACCTGCTTTGGCACGCACTGGAGGATGCGCTTCGCAGCCCACTGGACCGAAGCCGTGAGACTATCCTCATTGTTGAGGGTCTAGACGAGTTGATCGGTGGTCCTTCTGCTGGCCAAGGACTTCTGCAACGTTTAGTTCATGCCGTCCACCAAGGCAAAGCTGTCAAGCTTGTCGCACTCTCTGAGGCCCTGTCCCTGCCGACCGGTGCCCACGGAGTTCAACAGTCCATCTCTCATGACGATACCCACGATGACATTCACGAAGTCACCATGAAGGTTCTCATCCACTGCAGCCACTTCCGAAGCAAAGGCGGGCGTGATCAGGAAGGCATCATTGGCCGTGTCATTGAAGCAAGCAACGGTTCTTTCTTGTGGGCGATCCTCACGTCTGAAGTCCTTCGACTCGAGAAGACATCCGACAGTTTTTCCAAGGCTGTTAACAACCTCAACCCGAAGACAACGGTTGATGAGCTGGTCCAGAAAATATTGTCCGGTGCAGAGCTTTCCGAAGATGCCAAATTGATCTTGTCGTGGCTGGTCTACGCCGCGAGGCCATTGACCTACCACGAAATCGAGAATCTCTTCGCTGTCAACCCACATGATGGAACTCGATCGGGCCGGCGGGTCGATGTGCACCGCACCGTGCAGTCATTAAAACCACTTGTCACGATTCAAGAAGACATCGTGCGGCCAAGGCACAATGCTGTTCAGTCAGCTTTGAGGAATGCCTTCAGACAGGGCAAGGTCACCACGTCCGTCAAAGATCAGACAATGGACATTCTGCTCCGACTTCTGGCATACGCCAAACTCTCTCTGCCCGAGAAGGGAGAGCCAACTCTCGATGATACTGACCGCAGTCCCGTCGACCACTCGTTTGCTCGGCATATTCTGCTAGAGTATGTCGTGAGATACTGGACGTGGCACCTACAGCAAACACCCATCATCTCGCAAGGCAAAGAAATTCAGGTCCCTGCTGAGGTCCAGAAAGTCTTTCCAGACAGCACCTTGATGCCCGTTCTTGAGTGGCTGTGTTGGGATGACCAATTCCCTGGTGCACAAGAAGTTGAACTCCATGATTTGGTCGCCCGCCTTCGCATCAAGATCTTCACTGAGCAACATCCGGCGGTACTCCAGTCTTTGATCAACACGGCCGGCTACTACGAAATGATGCAGGACGTCGATCGTGGGAGCATTCTATATTACAAGATCTCCACCATCGGCCGCAATGTTCTTTCGATCTCTCACCCCATTGTGGTCGAAACAGCCCTTCGGTTTCTCCGTCTATCTCATAGCCGGGTGACAACCAGCAGAACTGAGATCATGACCCACAGAGAGAACATACTATTGCTGCTAATCACCGCCTACGAACGGAGATACGGCGAATCCTCCGACTACGTTATTCAGATCAAGGAGCAGTTGGCAGAACTCTACACGTACATCAACGAACAAGACAAGGCCACGGAGATTCTTCGCATTCTACAAGGCGACGTTGCCGAGACGCATGGCAAACACTCCGATCATAGCCGCGCCATTGACCAACACCTTCGTATCAGCCTGGGGAAGAATAAGGGAACCACACTCGAGACATACAAGGGTGGCATCTTCTCGGAGGAGAATGAGGATCAAGAGACAGTCACAACTCTGGACATGGTTCAGGTCGAATCCCTTCTGCGCCAGATTGAAACATATCTTGCGCAGAAAGAGATTGTCCATGCCGAGCAAGCCTACATTGAACTCTGGCAGCGTCTTGCAGAGACTTGTCGCACGAACTTGTCGGCTGAGTTTCATCAGAAGAAGATCGAGACTGTGCAAGCATACTCCAAGTTCCTGGCGACCCAAAAGCGACAGGTGGAAGCCAACAGTCTGCACACCTCACTCTGGCGTGAGTACCAGAGCCACGAGCTGTCGTACCATGAGAGCATTGTCTCCAGACTTACGGAGTCTGCACGCACTCTTAAGTCCTTTGGCGAATACGCTGCCTCGCTTGCCATCTTCAAGCACGTTTCTTCGTACTACCGCAACGTACGCAAGGAAGAATCCTCCCGATCCTTTACAGAAATCGAAGAGGAGATGACTCAGGTCTCGCAGCAGGCCTTGACTTCATCCAAGCAGGAACACCATTCAACCAGTTCCTCCTCTTCGCAATGGGATATGTTCCACGTTCTGATCACCAACAAGAGCAAGTCCATCGACAGCACGACATTGACGCTCTCGAAGCAGCTCACGTCGCAGTACATCGCCCAGAGGAACTATGAACAGGCGGTCTTCGTCGTGCGCGCAACCTTGGATCGCACCTGGAGCTCGTTCTTGTCAAGGTCGGTCCACGAAGTGACTATGACAAGCACATTTCAGAAGGAGTCGATTGAACTCGTCGAGCAACTGGCTGAATGCTACATCCAGCAGCGTTCCTTCGAGAAGGCAGAGGATGTCTATGTGAGGCTCTTTAGGGCCTCCTTGACGGTGCCCAAAGATCACACTCTCCTTGAAAAGGCCAAAACCCTCCTGATCGGTTTCTACACCAGACGCGGTCACCCAGATAAGATCATTGCTACGTACCAGGAGCTACTGGCAGTCTACAGACGTATACTTGGCCCGAGTCACGACAGCACAATTGCAATCTTGTACGAACTGGCAACGAGATGCCGTGCTCATGCCCGAAGCCACCCTTACTGGATCGAGTATTATCAGCAGATTGTGACTGCTCTCAGCAAGGACTCGCAGACTTGTCATCCAAAAGCAATCGACGCTGCCATCGTCGTTGCAGAGTCTTACTGGGAAGAGAGACGGTACAGTGATGCTGTCACCGCATACGGTATGATCTGGACAACATTCATCAGCAAGCACAAGGAGTTCAAGTACTTCAGCCAAGAGTCCTTTGTTCGGAACTTGTACGAGCGCTACTATCAATGTCTGGAAGAAACGAAGGCCGACTGGGAAGTCTTGCGGACAGTGACTTCCCAATATCGCGAGACTACTCGCTCTGTCTTTGGAGCCAGCTCTTCGACTGCCATTGAAGCCACCATCGCCCTTGCTAGGGTCAATCAACACAGCGAGAAGCACATTGAAGAGTCACTTTCGCTGTACGAAGAGGCGTCTCGCTCTGCTTCTCAGTCGAAGGACTCAAGCTCCTTGTCACTCAACTCCTCTGAGCTTCGCCAGGCGATGATCTCCATCTATAAGCGACGTGTGTTCCACTCGGACTCGAAATCTGCCAGCTCAGAAACTCTGGAGCGTGCTTCCAGTGCTTGCTCTCAGCAGTACGCGGAAACAAGGCAGCAATACGGTTACTCGCACGAGTCCACGTTGTCGAGTCTGAGAGAGGTGTCTCAGCTCTACATCCGTCAACAGAAGACTGAAGCCGCCGTGAAAGAGCTCACCACGGCGACTGTCGATATCGTCACCAAGGAAACCTCCTCAGAGAAGATGTATGAGTCTGCTGTGTCATTGATTCAGACTTTCCAAGCCTGCAACTTGATGACACAGTGCATTCAACTTGTCGAGGAGCTTCACTACCAGTTGATCTCGAAGGAGAAGTCGTCCAAGGCCACCATCAACGTGACTGAAAGCAGCAGCGCCTCAATCTTCTTCTTGGCAACTCTGGAATATCACCTTCGCAAGGACTTGTCAATCACCTTTTCGGAGATTATGGCCACCCTCAAAGCGCAGTCAATCTTCTACTGGAACTTTAAGCAGCTCACGACGTCCAAAGCAGGCCTCGACAAGGTCCTCATTGCTGCGGCTCCGCTCCGACATCTACTCCGAGCATGGAATCGGACTGCTTTGATCGGCAATGTTGAGCACCACTGCACTGACCTGTTCGTCCAGCGTGATGCGGCAAACTTCCTGTTGCTGAGCAAGGACTCGCCAAGGCATTTCATCATTGGCATCCTGGACTACATTGGTAACAAGAAGATCTCCGACTTTGTGCGGGTGGTCATCGTCTCTTCGAATCAGACTGTGGCACGGCTGATTGAGAAGAACGACTTCACGAATGCTCATGACGTTGCTAAGGTACGACCATTTCTTACCCTAGATTGCTTGACACTCTTTTGACTGACTTCAACATAGATGGCCTTTAGCTACGCTCAATACCGCAATGGCTATCGTGGCACTCGAGCTGTGGCCCGTGGCTTTGGCCTTGCATCTCAGCTCGATGGCCGTGGCGAGAACAGGTGTCCTGATCCAGAGCTCCGCAAGAAGTTGCTGCAGCTGTCCAACAACATCATCAAGGACATTCTGAAGATCTGCCGAGAGCAAAAGATCAACTTCGCTCAAGTGCAGCTGACCGAATTGAACGAGCTCATTGCACTGCTCGGTGAGCAGAAAGACTACGACACATTGGAGTCACTGCTTAATGAGCTCTGGAATACTCGCGAAGCGCAACGAGCATGGCCATCCAACATCCTGCTCAACCTTGGTCGCCGCTTGATCTGCGCCAGGTACCTCGCTGGACGCCAGATCAAAGCCATCCGTCTCTGCGAAGACATCGCGTACAACATGAAGCGGGTGCATGGCATCAAGCATCCAGCTACGCTGGAGACTTACGACCTGTTGGCACAGCTTTATACCACGACCGGTCAATACTACCAGCGTGAAGTCTCCAGGGACAGTGCTGCTGCCGGCTTGGCTGCCGACCACTTCAAGAAGGCTGTGCTGGTGCACGAGGACGTCCTCCGATGGCTTCTCAACGACAGCACTGGCGGCGCTGTTGGGGCTGACGATGACGACGATGATACTGCTGCTGCCATCCTCGCAGAGCACGGTGTTACCCACGACGCTGAGCAACCAGGAAGCAATCTGAGCGACTCGCAGCGAAGCGAGCTGATCAAGCATCATCTCCATCTACTGAAGCTCGCCTATCAGCGTCTGGGCACCTGGCCTAAGCCGTACGCCTCGTACGAGAAGCTGAATGCGGATCTGTTCAAGACATTCGGCGAGCAGCTCAAGGGCTTCGAGGGTGTTGAGAAGTGGCAGGCAAAGGGCTTTGGCGGTGGCAAGGCAGAGAGCAATGAAGGAACATTCGCTGGATCGACCTCGTGGGAGATTCTGACTGCTTGAAGTGAAAAGGCGGATTTCGGTAAAAGTATAGTCTGTCTGTATGGTAATTGAACTTTTCTTACAAATTTTCGGCCAGTATTACCAAGAACATCATTTTCCAGCGGTGCGTGTCGCTTCAACATGTGAAGATTCAAGAAGGAAGCGTGCGTGAGATGAACGGTGGTCCCGAGACAATCTTCAAGCTGAAATGCAACAAAGTGGAGTTAATCAATGACCCAGATGCAACTCACCATACTCGTCGCATGCTCGCAAATGTGAGGGTGTGGACGGCACGTTTTCGTGAAGAGGCACAGTAGTGGAGTGGATTGAGTCGTGAAGAGAGTCAGCGATGGTGGGTGTTTCAGTTCCATCGACGCGCCGTTGCATATCTGACAAGGGTACACTTCCTTCACACATCCACACGTCCCAGCCACCATATCCGTTGTTTCTTCTCAAGTCACCGGATACCGATTACCGCTTTCCGACCGGCGAGTCCGAAAGGGGTGCGAAGTTGATGGAGGGCAGCGGCTCAAACCAAAAGCAAAACCGGGTAGCAGGACTCGCGTATACGAGCACTTCATCTAAATCGCGTTACACAGATGCTGGTGTTGGTGTTACGAAAGCGAGCCCCATCCCAGCAGCACTGTGCTTCATCGAGCACACCATCATTCGCTTGGCGCAGGAGTTCCCGGCGACAACTGCCGACGGGTGACGCCATTCTCGAAACGGTATGATCTACACTCAATCTTGACCTCACCTCGTCGATCATCCACCTCGCTCCACTTCGTATCTCACCTAGCGTCTGCCTTATCGACACACGCCTGTATGCACAACCTCATTTGTCGCGATTTGAAATGCCAATGCCTTTTGCAGCGGGCTCTGCCTATCAAAGGGTCGCTTGCGAGCAGAGATTAAAAAGCACCCCCTTGACCACCTTCATGGGCCAGTCGTTGGGCGGGAATGTCCCCGGCGTTGCGGACCCTAGACTTTGGCCTCTCATCCCACGGAACATGTCCGCAAGCGATGGTACCATTTCTGCAACGCTCATGTGCTGGCTTTCGGAAATATGCATGTAATGGGAACGCCGATCCCAGATAACGGGGAGCGAACCATGGTACGGCAACTGTGCGCTCGTTAATTCCTGCCGGAACGGTAGCGTGTCTTGTTGGAGGTTCAGCCTCGTGACAAAATGCTTGTCCAGGTGTGTTGGCCGTGTGACTGGGCACAGCAGGCTCACAGAACGTCGTAGCATTCGAACGTCTGGAGAAAAAACGTCTCGATACCATTGCATAGAATTGAGAGATTCTGGGTCTGAAGCGACAATCTTGAGGCACTCGACCAGCAACCATGGGTTCAACCAGCGATGAGTTCAACGTCTACCCCTGCATCGATGTCCAGAAACAAGTGATCAAACTGTCCGTTTGCGACGCGTACAGTCCCAAGATCTGGGCCAAACAAACACTCTTCTGGCCTTTGGACGATCGAAGCAAAGCAGGATTCATCTACGATGTTCTAAAAGAAGGCATGTCTCGACTGCTGGCCGATGTACCTGGTCTCACTGGTATGACCGGACGTGGATCTGAAGATCCTCGCGACCTGGTCATCAACATCCCAAGCAATGGTCCTGCCGAGTTTACATTCGACAACCTCGTTGGCAAGCATGGAATACCAGATTATGCGTCCTTGAAAAGCCAGCACTGGCCCATGTCCGACGTCGTGGTGCCTTTCTCGCCACCTGGCACCATGTCTCAAATCTTCGAGGGGGCCTCATTCTTCAAAGCGCAGCTCAATGTTCTTAACGGCGGGCTTGCGTTGTGCATAGCTATGAACCATCTACTTACAGACGGGGCTTCTATAGCAGAAATCGAGGAGATCTGGTCAAAGCACACCGCAGACGTCAGTGATGGCAAGCCATTCCAAAGCCACAGAATTGAAACTCCGGATTATGACATCAGAAAACGGCTTTCCACACCCATCGATGGTGCCAAAGATTTCACCCATGTGAATTGGGATCTCTTCCCAACGGAGAAGTCTCAGGTCAATCTACCAAAGTTGACTCCTTCCAAGGAGACTGCTCTGGGAGTCTTGGAGACTGCCAAGAAAGAGCATCTGTCGAATGTTAATGTGCAAGCAGAGGACGTCAAATGGTGCGTGTGGTACTTCAGTGCCGAAAGTCTGTCCAAACTGAAGCAAGACGCTTCTGGTACGGACAAATCTCAATGGATCTCGACCATCGATGCACTCGTGGGGCTCTTCTGGTCGCGCACTGCTCATTCTCTCAAGAGCAAAAGCAAGGGACACGAGACGTCTTTTGCTCTCTTTCCAATCAACATACGACACCGTCTCCAGCCGCCCTTGCCAAGCAAGTACATCGGCAATGCTGTAGACATTGTCTTCCTCAACTGCCCCATCGCAAAGCTCGAAGCCGATGCCAACGAGGGCATACAAGCTGCAGCCCAGCATGTGCGTAAAGCTGTCAGTGGTTGGGATCAGTCTCTGTGGGAGTCTTGGTTGTCCAAGGCCGCGACCATGTCTCCAGAACTGTCCATCTGTCCTAACCCTCTGGCTCTGCTCAACATCCACAACATTGGCTTCAATGATTTCTCGAAAGTGCAGTCGAATCTGCTTGACTGGGGCAGTGTGCTCGGTCGTGCTGACAGGGTTCGCTACATGGGCAATCCCAACATGTTCTCCAACTGCGCTCCCACTGTCAGGGTACACCCTAGATTGGCGGATGGTGGGCTTGAGGTTGCTACGACCGCAAATGAGCATGCGAGAGAAGTTATGGGCAATGATGAGGTGATGTTGCGTTACGGGAAGCTTATTACGGTGTATGCTTGATGTCATGGTTCTTAGCAGTAGTTACTTCAGCACGATCTCGGTTATGTCAAGAATAATGTTAGGCAAGCTCAATTAACATTCGATAAGTCTATCAACAATCTGGAGAACACAAGATATACCGAGATTCATCAAAAGCAGATTCTGTCACTCGAAACTTTAACGCTCTCTGATCTGCTCTCTGCCCAAGAGCTGCTCGACTGCGGGCAAAAGCATATCTGGAACCTGCCAGCTCTGCCGAGCCACCAATGCATCGTTCATCTGGCGCAGTAGGTCGTACATTAACGTGATGCACGGGACTTGCACGCCGACCTTTGCTGCTTGCATGACAAGATAACCTTTGGATGCGAACCATCAGCATTTCTATACGCTGCGAACTCCTGCACATGTACGATTGAACTTACCGAAGATAGGAGTCAGCTCCATGGGACGTTTGTTCCTCGCGTCTTGGAGAGTTGATGGAGTGATTGGAGCACTGGTTGCCGCAGCTTTGATCGTTTCGTGTGGCATCTGAGGGTCGAGTTGGATGCCCGAAGCTATGGCGACATTGTAAGCTTCCTGGGCGAGCTGCAAGACCATCTGACTTGCGCCGCTGCGTCGCAGAAGTTCATGGGTGTTGAGGCCTGTCAGTGCCGTAGTAGAGTTCCAGGCACAGTTGAAAATTAGTTTTCGCCACCTCGCCTCGGCCACGCAGTCTATGCTGTCGAACTCAGAATCCATAGCGGCAAGAGCATTCCTGCGTCGAAGTGCTGCGTTGCGGTCGCTATTGTCGTGGTAAGGAACGCCAATGAGGAACGCTTTTCGTTTTAGGTCGGCTGTTTGTTCGACGAGGCCAGGCAAGATCTGACTGCATCCGATATTGCAGATAGTAGTTAGGATGGTGTTTGTTGGAAACGCTCTTCGTAAAGGAACCTCGACATCCATGCCATTCTGGGCGGTGACCAGGGTTGTCGTGGGACGAATGATACCTGAGAGATCCCTCAGAGTTGGTGTCAAGTCACCGGCAAACTTGTTGGAGCAAACAACATAGTCGTAACTTTGTAGATGTGATGATCTCCTGACGTGACCAGCTTTGAAGACCTGGTCCGGAATGAAGCATCCAGAACCCCATGCTGCGGTCTTCAATGCGTAGCCAGTGCTTCGTACACGCTCGAAGTTTGACCTGCAAACCACAGAGACTCGATTTGTGCTTTGTTGTGCAAGTCTCCATCCGAAGATGGATCCGACGGCTGCGGTGGATCTCTTAGCATGTTGTTTCCATGGACGTGCTCTGTTCTTGGGTTGCTTACCTCCACCACCGTAAATCAAAACATTGCACTTCGACGACATGGTTAACGATACATCTGGTTCCGCCTGACTTCTCCAGTGATGAGCTGATCCGACGAGACCAGATATCTTCAAGTCTGATCAAGCCTCACAGCTCTCCATTCAATCCGAACCACACCAGAAACGCAGAGTGTGAGAGCGAAGTCTCACTAGTGCGTTCAGACGCCTCTACCCACCACTGCTGAATGCACCCAAAACCGAGAACGGCTGAGGCCTGTCTACGATAGCGACATCCTACGCCACCGATGTGCTCCCGACGTGGGGGCTAATTACTTGCAAGCTGCAACATGCCGACAAATGATCCCATTCCATGGTCGTATGACGGAAGACCAAATCCGTCGGGCGTACGGGCCGCCTTGAGGCCAGGCTGGCTGCATCGAGGAGCATCTTGGCGATGGTATCAACGACCATCATCGGACTGCTACCACGGGTCCGGCTCGACATGCTGATGGTGATTATCAAGTTTTAAGCGAACTGGTGGAGCTACCACGCAGACGCACCAGCGACAGTGTTGTCGATCAATCAGTAGTATCTGTGACGGTAGATCATACCCGCACGGCGGTGTCCGAGACATCGGAGGCCCGATAGTGGAACTCGCGCAGTAGTTTCATCTTGCAAGGTCGCAACAACTGATACGGCAGTTCATATCAGTACGCGATAGTTCAGATCGCTTCGACATCGTCTCGAACTTGGGTGTAATGACCCTTCCACCACGTGCTGCTGCATGACCGATCGTCGAGAGTTCGTCAATCAATTCGACTTTTGATCGCCACTCTGGCTCTGTATCCAGTGACCAGGTGGGTTATTGATGTAGTACCGTAGTCTCTGGTAGCTTTCGAATAAGCATGAAGTAAGGTGGAAGGGCGGCCGTTGATGGCTCATGAGTGGCTGATATGGTGCGATATGCCAACATCGTAGGATCCGAAAGTTTGATACGAACTTAATACGAGGCTGCAGATATGCTCCAGCAGTGCAGCGATCTGCACCGTTTCAACATGTCTCGGCAATCGCCTGGCCCCATCATTGGTCTTTGGTTCGCGCACTTACTCGAACCATCGAAGTCCGACCCAGCAGCAGCAAAGGTAGATTGCGCCGCATCCACATCATCCCGGTCGGAGTCCTCGTCACATGCATTTCATAGGCGTTTGTTAAATTGTTGGGATTGATGTGATGCTTGGATATCTCGGGGCATTTGTCAATCCGCCCACGCAGTCAGCTCACCAATGCACGCTAGAAGAGTTGGTCAGGTCGGTGGAGTTCTTGATATCATCGACGTCCAATGCAATGGCACGTTGTGTGGTTGCAGTTTGAAACACGATCTGCGCTTCGAACCGTTCGGATAAGGTGGTCGACGCAGCCTTGACCACATCGAGGATCGGACGACCAGACATGGCAAACGCGTCTTGGAAGTTGTTTTGACGAGGTCGCAACGAGACATGACAGTTTGTTGTCGTGGCCTTTTGATATTCGTTATCACTGTGTTGGTTCGTCCGTCAAAGGATTTTTTGGCCATCGTTCATCATGTTGTCAAAACCGTCGAGCCCTCAACACATTTTTGAACTGCTGGAAGACGCGGCAGCAGCAGGCAATGACAATGGCTTGCTTTTCCTCGATCGTGGATGGAGTGAGGCTCCGTCGAGGGTAACGTACGCAGAGCTTTACGAGCAAGCAAAGGTTCGCGAAATACGACCCTACCTCTTCGAACATGCTGACGCTTTTAGATCAATGGATCTCGATTGGTCAATGCCGGCATTGTGGAGAAGGGTTCGATAGCCATCACGTACTTCGAGACCCATTGGGAAAACGTACTTTGGTTCTGGTCCGTCACCGCAGCAGGAGGCATCTGTGCTGTGCTCAATCCAGTCTCCAATGAGCCCAAGACAGCTGCTGGCCAGCTGGACAATCTCAAGTCGTTGTTCGGCGATGCTCCTGTACTGACGACACACAAGCTGTCTGCATTCTTTGCCTCTCGAAAGCTCAATGTCAAGACTGTCGAGCAAATCGACAAACGAAAATCCGACAATGGCGCCATTTCCAGCGGACTGTCAAAGATTAGCCGTGATGATATTGCGGCAATTCTGTTTACTTCGGGGAGCACTGGGCATTCCAAAGCCGTCCAGTATTCGCAGGCTCAATTGATTCGTTCTGTGGAGGCTAAATCTTCACATCTGTCGACGTACGACAAGACGTTTATGTCCTGGATCTGTGAGTCCTGGCAGAAAAGATAGTCTTGAGTGGAACTGATTGGTTCACAGCATTCGATCATTCGGCCTGTTTCTGCGAAGTCCATCTCCAAGCCATCTATAATGGCACAGACCAGGTGTTTCTTCCCACATCGGACCTGGTGCTTGAGCCGTATCGATTCTTCCATGTGTTGAGTCAATACAAGATCGGCTACACATTCTCGCCGAACTTCTTCCTGGCAGTTGCAGCAAAGTCACTGGAGAGCCAGCCGGATGGCGTGGATGGTGTTGACCTGAGCCATCTTTCGGTCATCATGTGTGGTGGCGAAGCAAATCGAACAACGACACTCCACGCCACTGACAGGATCCTTCGACAATGTGGAGCTCCACCGCATACCATCAAGGCCGCGTATGGGTTGAGTGAGACATGCTCTGCATGTTACTACAACCTCGAAAGTCCAGACTACGACGTGCGGAATGGCAACACCTTCGCCAGCGTTGGAAAGCATCTTCCTGGAGTTATGGAGGTGAAAATCGTCAGCCGCGAGGACGATGATCAGGCCAATCCGGATGAAGGGCTCGTATTTGTTCGCGGAGACGTCATCTTCAAAGGCTATTATAACAACCCAACCGCAACGGCGGCATGTATGACCGACGATGGCTGGATGAACACGGGCGACATTGGCAGAATCGATGCCGAAGGTAACCTCCATCTTCTCGGCCGCCAGAAAGAGGTTCTCGTCCTGAACGGCAACAACTACTCGTCGTTCGAGATCGAGTACGCCCTAGAGACTGCGGGTATATCGGGCCTGGAAGTCTCATATACCGCTGCCTTTTCGACCTGGGACCAGGAAAGGAACTCAGAGGCGGTGGTAATCCTGTTTAATCCAACGGAGGCCGCTATTGGACCTAAGAATATGCGAGCCACTCTTCAAGCCATTGACAAGTGCGTTTTCACCGTCTGTGCACAGAAACCATTGCACGTCATTTCTCTGCCCAAGGTGTTAATGCCCAAATCAACGATTGGGAAGCTGTCTCGGGCGAAGTTAAAGCAGTCTTTCGAGACCGGAGGATTCAATGACTACATCCTCGGCCTTGACCAGGCTGCCAACGCGGCCAGTGATCAAAAGACGACCAATGGGGCCCGCTCTCTGGACTCGCTGCCTCCACTGCAGAGAGAAATTGCGCAAATCTACGCAGGAATCGTTAATGTGCCACCAGAGGATCTCATAGGACCGGATGCTCTGCTTTCGTCCGGTATCAACAGTCTGGGATTCATGCGGTTGAAGAAGGCTCTCGAGAAGGGCCTCAAGATTCACCAGGAAATTCCGATGCCGTTGCTGCTCCGATGTCACTCGCTCGCAGATTTGGAGTATGAGCTCACACTTCTTGGAACAGTCTCGCAGCAATATGACCCCATCGTGCCTTTGGCGACCGAAGGCAGCAAGCAACCGCTATTTCTTCTTCATCCGGGTGCTGGAGAGTTCCTATGCTGGATTGGGCTATTAAAGTATCTGCCAGACCGTCCAATCTACGCCTTGCGCGCCAGAGGCCTTCATCCTGGTGAAGGTACATTTGACGGCCTGCAGGATCTTCTGGACACGTACTACCAAGCCATTCGCCGTGTACAGCCCAAAGGTCCATACGCTTTCCTGGGTTATTGTTTCGGTGGTCTCTTGTGCTTCGAGTTAGCCAAGATGTTCGAAGAAGCTGGAGAATCCATCGTTTTCTGTGGCGGGATCGACAACCCTCCAAACCTCAAAGTCACCATGGGACAGGTCCAGTATCGAACACTGATGTTTGAAGTGTTGCCGGTCGTAACAGACATGACCGAGGCAGAGTCCAACTCTTTCAAGGAAGAGACCGCTCACTTGAGCGACGAGGAGTTTTATGAGGTGCTGTTCACCAAGTTCTCTCCAGAATTCATCGAGAACATGGATCTGACGGTTCCGCGTCTCCAGGCCTTCGGAAGAGTCGAGGATTGCATGCGGCTGATTGTGGACAAGTACGAACCCAGCGGGCAAGTCAGTACGACAGATATCTTTCGTGCTGATCCCATGCCGCATTTCGGCTCTACTCCTGAAGTCTGGAAGAGCGAGGTACTAGGCGGGTGGCGAGGTTTTGTCAAGGATGAGAACGTCGCGTTCCATGATGTCCCTGGAACGCACATCTCTTTGATCAAAGAGCCCCTCATTGCTGACTTCCAGCGAACGTTGAACGAAGCGTTGGAGAAGCGTGGAGTTTGAGTCGCATCATGCATGACTGTGATGGATGGCTGCATATATCCTGTTTTACTATATTAGACTCCATCTGCCCGGTTCTTGATGTATTCATTTGATGATCTTCAATGTCGCAGCATCTTTGGTGCCTTCGGGAAAAGGGCTTTGGAACGCCGTCTTGCGTTTGCAGCAACAGCCTCGGAATATTGGCATTCACGCCCAAGCATGAGCGAGGTAAATGTGACGTCTTCGAGTTACATGTCACGCTCTACTCGCTATTGACGAGAGCGCGAGGAAGTCGTTTCAGCCCGCCCTAGGCCAGACCCGTGAATGCCAACAGCGACTTCATCTGGATCCAGAGCTGCTCGATTGGCCAAAGTGAGTCTGCAAAACTTGCGGGACCATGCATGTCAAATGTTCAACCACCGCATCCGGCCCTTGTTCGACTTGTAGACCCTGCGGGATTGCATATGTGGCAATGTTTGGCTTCACTCCACGAGCAATGGTCTGAATCTCGGCTGCTTGTTCGGATGACCACATGGATGCGCAGAACTGGCGTTCCAGGTGTTAGCAAGCCTATGAGTGGCAGACGGACAGATACCCACGAGGATGTCCGGCTGAATATCCTGAACAGTCTGTTCGACACTTTCAATTGCTGTTCGGTGTTAGATCGGACAGCACAGACGGAAGCTCTGGCGTACTTTCGCAGTTGGCCGCATGAAATATGGTATATCTGTCCTTCAACGCCTCGACCACTCTGCCAACTAGGCGCTTGGCTCTCTCTGGAGCGGTATTCACGGTGACAAGGCGGAAGGGCCTTTGAGGTGGATTGAGGGCTGCCATTTTCGCCGGTGTTGCTGTCAGTCTGGCACGGAAACTCAGATGTTGATTTCTCTGTCGACGATATCCATGGAAGAGTAGACAGCCGTCCTGTTAAAGCCAAGAAGACTTCTTCACCGGCCTGGAACTCTCTTAGTCCGGCGGTCCGAGTGGATTTCGGAGTCGCATATTGCGGAATACTTGCGAGATTTCTAGCGTCGCGGCCCTCTGCTCTGGTACTGCGGTGTGATGGGAAGCAGAGAAGGAGTGAAGAAGTGGGAGAGACTGGGTTTTTATCCGTGACGTCGTACGAAGCTCGGACAAGAACATGCCGTGCGGAGGATCCGGTGGCAACATCACCTCATGAATTTCGTGAGAGTCAGCACAAGAGGGGAAGCATGTCGTATTCAAGAAGAACGAAATATCCTCGAGACAATTTGTCAGAAGTGAGGATAGGTCGAACGTTGCAGAGGAACAAACCCGAGACGCAGAAAAAGCCTTACTAGTCGGCAACAACTAGGCCAACTCTAGCAGCTTGTTGTGAAGATGAATGGCTCGGTTCATGCAGGTCTTGCTGCAGCTTTTAGATCGCATTTGCCAGATTTGAGCATCCCAAGGTTTACGACAGCAAAGCAACAGACCCCGTACGAGTACTCCGAAGCATTTCAAAAGAACAAACAACCTCCTTGGATATATAATCTAACTCAAGCCTGGAAGGAGCTGTTGAAGGAGCCGTACACCGGGGTGACAAACGATGGTAGTGGATCATTCACAGATGAACAACATGCTTCAGGCTAACAGATACGATAGGTGTTGTGCGATCAGGACTATTCCAAGACGAAGATCTAGGCGTACCGGTTAAAGCCATCGTAGATGCCACCACCAAGACACTCCAAATTCTCGATCCCGAAGAGCGGAAGAAAGTTCAATACCCAATTAATGCCCGTGAATGGCGATGTTGGTCGAATCCAGAGTTCTTGCTTCGACCCTTTGGATTGCGGCTAGAAGAGTTGCCCGAAGACACAGCCCAGTCGATCCTTGGCATAATCGAAGCCACACTGTCTCCTGAAGGGTATCAAAAGGCTCTTTCAGCTATGCGCATCAATCATTTCCTGGGAGAATGCTGCGAAGTTCCAACGATCATGAACAAATACTCGTACAACTTTCTTCTTTTCGGCGAACCTTCAACATCACGAGCCTGGGGCTGGTCTCTGTATGGACATCATTTGTGTTTGAGCATATTCATCAAGGGAGGCAACATTATCGTCGCTCCCACTTTCACTGGAGCTGAACCGAATTTGATCGACTCCGGACCGTGGAAAGGAACACAGATTCTCCACAAGGAAGGCAACTTGGGCTTGAAGTTGATGCAGAGCCTTACCAAAGAGCAGCAGCAGTCAGCCCAGACTTATAAATTGATGAGAGATCCGCAAATGCTTCAGACCGGGGATCTCAAGATCGATCGTTGGAACCAGGATGATCAGAGACATTTGTGTGGAGCCTTCAGAGATAACAGAGTTGTCCCTTACGAAGGCGTGAAGGTATCCTCATTCACGCCCGACCAACAACAGCTCGTTCTGGACATTGCAGAAGAATTCCTGTTGTATCATCCTGCATCGGTCAGGCAGCGGCGCAAAGAACAAATCAGGGAGCACTTCCACGAGACCTACTTCAGCTGGATTGGGGATTACGGCGACGAGGATCCATTCTACTTTCGCGTCCAAAGTCCAGTCATAATCTTCGAGTTCGACCATCATTCGGGCGTATTCCTTACCAACAAGGAGCCGATGAAATTCCACACACATACAATCGTTCGGATGCCCAATGCTGGCGATTATGGACAAGCTTTGAGAAAGCCGGAGGAAAAGGTACCGTAAGATTTCAAGAATTGCGAAGTACGACTGGGAATTCGATCTAGCTTACTGGTTTCACATCGAAACCGCTCCATCCTTCCAGCGCTTTGTTTGCGGCTTCGAAGAACACCGGCATACCTCCCATGTACAACAGGAACTCACGCTTCTTGCCTTTCACGTTGGCACCCGTCCACCATGAGTCCGTCTGTACTGACAAGGTCTTGCTCGCTAGATCTAGAGTGTGCTCTCTCCAGGCCTCTTCTCTCTCCTTCTTCGCCTCCACGGTAGTCAATTTCTCGTCTCGTTGCTTGTTTAGGACATTCAGGATCCACTCGCACTGTAGCTCGATGAAAGGCGGTCCATTGGTCAGGGAAGTCGGAGCTAATACACTGTCAACAACCTCCCGACGCTGTTTACCAGGACAAGACTCACCTTGCGGCCCGTAGACGATGAACATATTGGGGTAGCCGGCTACGGTCATCCCAAGAAATGTGCTCACGCCATCTTTCCACTTGTCTCCAAGGTCGAGCCCATTGCGGCCCTTAATGCCCATCGTTCGCAAACCACCGGTCACAGCGTCATAACCGGTACAAACGGCAATGATATCGAATTCCTTGGTCCTTCCATCTTCGGTTACAATACCCGAATTTGTCACTTCAGTGATCGGGTTGTTGATGATGTCAACGTTAGGTCGGTCACACATTTCGAAATAGTCTTGCTCCAGGCTCGGTCGCTTCGTACCTATGAAGTATGGCGGTGTTTCGGGTGCAAGTATGTCTGCCTTCTGAGGATCAGTGATTCGAGCTCGAATCTTTGCCCTCCAGAACGCATAGGCTGCATAATTGGCTTCTTTTGAGATGATGGTATCCGCATAGCTGCCTAGGCCACTGGAGCACGAGTCATCAGCTTGACCTGGACGGTGGCGAACCACTGACACGACTTACAAGTTGAATCCCCCACGCCTCCAATTCTCCTCCCAGACTTCTAGCCGCTCTGCTTCAGAATCATCAAACGTCTTTCGAGTTGCACGACTAAACGGTAAACCACTAGGGCTTTGCTTGCAAGCCTTGAACACATGCGGGATGTGCGGTTTTGAATGATAAATCTCGTCTTCGGAGATCTGGCGCTGCCGCATTGGAACGGCAAAGTTCGGTGTCCTGATATATTGAACGACGCGAGACGCAGCCTTGGCGGATTCTTGCATCACTTGGATACAGTCGACCCTGCACCAATGATTGCCACCCTTTTTCCGGACAGGTCAACATGATTTTCAGGCCACGCTGCGGAATGGTGCATCTGGCCCGTGATGCGATCCATCCCCTTAATATCGGGGATGTTGGGCTTGAAAGACGTTCCTGTTGCTGCCAGTGCCCATGTGCTTCTGAACTTCTGGTTATCGGCAGTGCTTATCAACCAGGTATGGGAGTCTTCTTCCCATACCACCTGGTTCACTCTCGAGTTGAATAAAACATCCTGGGAAAGACCCCAGACCTTGTCGACGTGGACGAAGTAATCCCTGAGCTCTCTGTACGATGGAAATCGCTCCGTCCAATTCCACGTCGACCAGATAGCTGGATCAGAGAAGCCGTAGTAAGGAAGCTCACAGTCGACTCGAGCCCCTGGATAGCAACTTGTAGCCCATACTCCTCCGAGTCTTGGAGCGGCTTCCAGCAGAACCGCTGAATAGCCATACTTGCGAAGGAGGTGTAACAAATAGCAGCCTCCAAATCCTCCCCCTATTACCACTGTATCTCGCTCCATTATGTTAGCCGCGCTAGGCATGATCTTTGCAATTATTTCAGGGAGTGTATGGATTGATCTCTCGCGACCATTTTCAAGAGGCACGTGGAGTCAGCCGATTCAACTCGAATGCCATTGAAGAACCAAATGAGGGGTGCTTACTCGTGCAAATTCATCCACAGGCCAAACATCCGTGGGATTGATCGGGTGATAGTAGTGCTGGAAATAGGTCGGATTTACGACTCGGCTGTTGCTGGGCCGTGGTTGAGAACTGCCTTAGTGCTGCAGTCCATACCACACCACTATGGTCAGGTCAAAATAACAGAACTCGACACTTTCTTGCTGAAGACCTTATTCCTCGTGTAGAGAGGCTGCCATTGGGCACAAGATGACGATCCCAACACCACTCAGTGAGCCTCCTTGGCTAGACGGGCATCCGTCGCCCTACTACAACGAGTCGCATCGGAGATGGCAGCAATACTGCCGCGAGTTCATCTCAAAGGAGTTTACCCAGTATGCCATGGAATGGGAAGAGCAAGGAGAGGTGCCCGCAGAAGTGTATAGTACGTTCAACTGTCTCCCCTCGGTCGTAGAGATTCCGTTTCGTCGGCTCACTTCCATCGCAGAGACATTTTGCCGAAACAACATGCTAATACCTAACCTGCCTGCACCCTTGCCATTGGAGTGGCTAAGGTCCATTGGTGTTGAGAAGATTGGCCCGATCACCATCGAGGAATTCGACTACATTCACTTCTCAATTTATGCTTCGGAAATGCAACGCACTGGCCTCAATGGACCCGGATCAAGCTTGACTGCAGGTTTCTGCTTTGGCATTCCGCCTATCCTCAAGTTTGCAGACCGACAGCTCCAGCAGCGCGTCCTTCCAGACTTGTTGAAGGGCAATACCCGAATCTGCATTGCAATTACCGAGCCAGATGCTGGCAGTGACGTAGCTAATGTCCAAACGACGGCCGAGAAGTCATCGGACGGAAAGTTTTACATCGTCAACGGAACGAAGAAATGGGTCACGAATGGTCTGTGGTCTGACTGGGCATCCATGTGCGTACGAACTGGTGGTAAGGGTCCAGGAGGCTTGTCAGTCCTGCTAGTACCGTTAAAAGGCCACAAAGGGGTAAGCATGAGGAAGATGGATTGCTCGGGACACCATTCGTCAGGGACGACATTCATCGAGCTAGATGATGTTGAAGTTCCTGTACAGAATCTCATTGGCAAAGAAGGCGAAGGGATGAAATACATTATGGTATGTGCTCCTCTAAACGCCAGCTGAGTGTCGGAGGGCTAACAGTTCATGCTTGTCAGACGAACTTCAATCACGAACGATTAGACATCTGCGTAAGTGTCACGACACAGGCTCGAATGGTTCTCGCCGCCGGGTTTGAATACGCAATGAAACGGCATGCCTTTGGGCAGCCTTTGATCGAGCAGCCTGTGGTTAGACATCGTCTAGCGAAAGCGATTGGCGAGCTTGAAACACAGTGGGCATGGGTAGAGAGTTTTATCTATCAAATGGTGCACATGAAGAAGGACGTTGCAGATACGAAGCTCGGTGGTCTCACAGCTCTAGCCAAGGCAAAATCAGCGATGGTGCTAAACGAGTGTGCTCAATGTGCACAACTCCTTTTCGGTGGAAACGGCTACACGAAAGGCGGGCAGGGCTCACTAGTGGAGAAAGCAGCTCGAGAGGTTGCTGGAGCAAGAATACCAGTATGTTCAGACAGACCCCTGCAATCATAAGAGAACTAACAACAGACAGGGTGGAAGTGAGGATGTCATGCTCGACTTGGCTGTTCGACAGTTGTATAAGAACTATCAACGGGCGTTGAAGGCTCAACAGAACAGCGCCAGGCTGTAATACGGAGAGTGAATTCAGAGAGCATATACACGATTTCCGCATGAAGACAGCGTCCCAAGCGTTGTCCTGCGTCCAAAAGAAGACTGCAAGATGCTGGAACTCCCTACCCAAAGCCCGCCAATCCGTTTCATTGCAAGACATAGATACAAGGCTTCCAACGGAGAGGTAAACACGATTGGAGCAGCTTCATCAAGGTCTGTAGATATCGTCCGTCCTATTCCCTCCACGATTGCAAGCTGCCGCACCTCGTTCAAAAGAGACATCCTGCAAATCTGTCCAGCAAGCGACACAGTCTCTGCCCAAGCTTGTCCAGTTTTGTACGAAACCGATCGTCGGTCCCCCGATGCAGTCCCAATCCTAAGCACCCAAACTCGTGCCAATCACGAGCACAATTCGGGGAAACGCAGCCTCCCCCAGTGCCCGTTGAAACTCGCGTCAACTCCACAGTTCTTGGCTTGCGACTAGAGTTCGGTCACTTGCTAGGCGTCAACGGAGGTTCTTGGTGTCAATCAACTGCCTAGGATAGCTAGACGATCAATTAGCCTTGCCTGTATGTATACAACGACCCGAGCTTCGCGTCAAGCGATTCTACAAGCAGGATCCTTCTTGGCGACCCCTCTTTCAGCCACTGCTCATCATATACTGCATTCGTCAAAATATTCGGAGTTGATCCAGAATGAGTGCTTCGTGATCTCCAGCAATGAACCGGACGGTCGGATATAGACAATGCTCAGGCGTGCTCACCGAACTAATGCGGGCTTTCTATGCCCACCTATGGCAGGACCTGCTTGACGCTTTCCACGATCAGAAACAAAATTTCTCAGACAATGGCGCCGATTTACGGAAAATTCCTTGTGGCTTGATGGCAGTACGACGGCCGACTATAAACACTGGCTTGTTTGACAAACGAAGTCAGACTTCATCTCCCCAAAAGCTCAACATCCAGGCACCACTACAGTGACACAGTACGAGAATGCTCTCCGCAATGTTCCTTGTGGCCCCATTGCTAGGTTCGGCAATGGCGGCTTGCACTGCAGAGCAACGAATCAATTACTCCAACATGGTTCCATACGCTTACTCTCAGCCTGATCCTGTTTCGACTTACAACGCCTTTAACGCCATTCCATTTGGTGTTCCAGATCACAACGGTTCCTGTGGCACCGTCATGTACGTCTTCACCTATGAGTCTCACAAAAGACATCGCTGACTTCGCCATGAATAGTTACCCCAACGGTATGAAAGACAAGCCCGCCTCTCACTTTGGATATTCTTACTGATCATCTCATTCAACAGGCGGTGGTCCAGTCCCTGTGGCCGTTACCGGTTCAGGAGTAGTTAACTTCGTGAGTCAGCACCGTCTGGAAGTCGTGGTATGGCAGCTGATATCGTTCAACAGGGAACTGAAACCCGTCAAGTCTTCTCGAAGGTCACCGGCCAATACGTCGATTTCCCAGATAATGGCACGACAGTTATATTCACAAACGTTACCCTTGGTGTACAATCGCTGGTCCCAATACCGGTAACTTTCTCCGGTCAGGTCTACATCGATTTCAACACCAACTGCCGTATCTCCGCTGTTCGCGCTTACGCGGAAATGTGAGCATGCCCCGGGAGCGAAACGTACAGTATCAAAATCATGCTGACCATCTACCTTCGCGTGAAAGCCCGACATACATCAACGGCCAGCCTGTCGACATCTATCAGTTGCTGCCAATCCCCAAGCTTCCGCCCTTCATCTAAGCCTTTCGGCACCAATTTGGGCACAGTTGTGTGGGATGTATCCAGGTGGAGTCTTGAACCAGGGTGTGGAGTCTTGTTAGTCGTAAGGAACATGCGGAAGATACTGCCGAGTAGCTAGCTATTCGTGAAAATGACAAAAGTTGCGCGCTCTGGTTTACAGTTCTTGGAGTGACCAAAGCAGTGGACATTCTTGATGTACTAACCAATGAATGGTCTATTATGTGACGTTTTGTAGGCATGGCCATAGACGGAACATTTTTCCGTCCACGGTGCCTCGCAGCGGCAATAGTCGGTGTTGGACAGTACAAATCCTCGCATTCTTTCTTCTGCGAAGAGACTTTGCCTAGCTTAAAAGTGATGTACACGCAATCACCAATGTGCGAGCGCCCATTAGTCAATGGTTGCGATACTCGCTTGTCAATCGGAGTAGCTTTCTTCTATATGTAGTGCATTCTCGCTCAGCTTGTTGTATGCACACATTGAGCGGACTCGAAAATTCACTACCGCATTGCCAACATGAAGACTGCGAGCATTGTGTTGTTACTTGCCGCGACTTGTTTAGCACAGGTTCCAGCAGGCCATGAGTACATTGCGCCGGGCGCGAAGGACGGTACAGTGAAACCGGAGTGGGTATTGTTCAGAGGCACTTTTTGCTGATCATCTGTAGTCCGATCTCCTTGTCCTGGTATGACATTGAAAGCATTGAAAGCTGGACATCTTCGCTGGTAGTTTGATCGTTCGCTAACATTTCGGGATATAGGCATCAATTCATTGGCAAATCATGGTATAGTATCCTTGTATCGATTCGAAAAGCGTCGTACTTACCGTTCGTAGGTTTCCTGCCTCGCAACGGCAAAGGCCTAACACTTACCGACGGTTAGTGAAAAGGTGGCCCCCGACGCTGTAAATCTAATTGAACTAGTGATCACTGGATTGAAGGAAGGCTTGAATGTGGGTGCAGATTTCGCCACTGGAGTCGGTCTGCTAGCTCTCATGGCACCGTCGAACCCACTGGCAACCTCGTTCAACATGGACGACCTGGACCGTCACAACGTAAGAACCCCGACAACAAGCGTAAGGCGTGACTGACCCGCAGCAGTTCCCCATCGAGCATGACGGAAGTCTTTCAAGAGCTGATTACTACGAAGGCAACGATCATAGCTTCAATCAAGCCAAATGGGATCAAGTGCTGGCATATTACGCAGGCCAGGAGAACACCAGCATCAAGCAGGCTTCGCTCGCAAGATACAACCGCATCAAGGTGCAAAGAGCTCTGAATCCTGACAAATTCATATATGGACCTCGACAGATCGTGCTCAGCTACGGAGAGACGGCATTGTATCTACAAACAATGGGCAAGAACGATGGTACCGGTGTCGCTCCCGTGAAATATGTGAGGTCACTGTTCGGTAGGATGCCCCCCGACAAGTGAATACTTGTGGTCCACTAACAGCAACTATAGAGCAAGAGAGGCTACCGTATGAGCTAGGGTGGCAGAAACCAGGTAAGCACTCCTCGTCCACGGCTTATTGATCCTCCAATCCATCGCTCACATCCTTTGCTTGAGACAACGAGTGCAATCTTCTCACGCTCGGGGCGCAAATAACCCAGCTCCAACTAGCAAATCCCGAAGCCCTGCCAGAAGGATTGTCCCTTGGTGAAGGAGCTTTAAGAGATGTTATAGAGCTCATCGATCCGATCACTGGGAAGCTGGAAGTGAGTATTGTTCCAACAACAGGGCTTGCAGAACACAGAAGCTGACTTATTGTAGAATGCTACGTGTATCTTGCTCAACAACTGTGATTGACGCTGCAATACATAGTTCCTACCCTAATGATCGGATCTAAATAGTCGGAAGTGTATGCGCATTAACACAATCGATTTTCTCCCACAATTCTCCTTTTGATAGGAGGCTGGAGCCTGATCACGTGTTTTGCGTTTTGACGGCGATACGTCATCTCGCGTTTGACGCGCTTCCACGAGCCAAGTCTAGCTTCTCTGGCAAGGTCCTTCAACAGTATCGTAGCCCAAGCCCACCTGCGTCAGCGGCTAATCTCACTTCGCACCATTCTTATGCTGATGTGTGGGCGACGTATGAAGATCAGCGAATGCGGCTTCAGACCTGCACTCAAGTCGAGGCGGGATCAAATGCAGCTCTGATGGATATAAGACGGACGGCCTTGAGGAAATAGGCGATCATTCCAAAGCCACAACAGCAGACTCGGCTCTTCACACGATCATCACGGAGATGCAAAATGAATGCTTTGAGCAGGGGAAAGCTGTAAGAGCTTGCTCATTGAACAGCAATCGCCTTACGCTGGGGTCGATTCGGTGCGAAGATGCCATTCCTCGCCGAGGAACACTTTCCGTGAGCCGATCCATACTTGGGGCGATCCACAGCCACTGACACGTGCCCAGCATTCCAACCATAGACATACTGTCGTACTATTTTGACGAGCCTCAATTCGATCAGAACAAGCCTTTGTACATTGACGCCCTCGACCCAGAACGATTCTGGACGGCAGCGCAGTGCCACAAGGCGATTCGACAACTGGCTGCGGGTTTCAAAGCCGCAGGACTTTCCCAAGGCGATTGCGTGTCGATACACTCCTTCAATGATATTAATTACTCGGTTCTTGTGAACGGAATTGCAGGATTTGGTATGGCCCTTGGCGTCCTCCCAAGTGAATGCCCGCTTACCCAGAGCCACAGGTGGAGTGTATACGGGTACAAACCCAGCGTATCAGTACGATCTTCGCTCATGAATTTTCGATGCCTCTTGCTTAAACGTTGCAGGACATATGAACTGGTTCATCACCTGAAAGCATCCAAGGCTCGCCTAATAGTCGTCGCACCAGAGCTGCTGGATGCTATCACTGCTGCTGCGCAACGAGTGAAGATTTCAAATGATCGCATTCTAATTTTCGATGACCAGGGCCAGAAAGGATACAAGTCGTGGAGAAGTCTGTTCGACCATGGCGAAATTGACTGGCCACACTTTGACAACCTGGAGACTTCGAAGGACACTGTGCTTGCGCGGCTCTTTAGTAGCGGTACAACCGGTCTGCAACCTCTGTTGGAAAGACAATGATTGGTAGAACTAATGACTCAATGCAGGACTTCCAAAAGCTGCACAACTCAGCCATTACAACTTGATTGCCGAACACCGTCTATTCACAGAATGGAACCCTACAACCTGGGAACGAAGAAGGATTGTGATTCTGCCAATGTTCCACGCCGCCACAGCTCCACTGGCGCATTATGCTTCTCTCCGTTCGGGTGATGAATGCTACGTCGTGAAGAAGTTCGACCTCGAGACTTTCTTCAAAGTTGTGGAGAAGTACCAGATCACTGAAGGCGCCTTCGTTCCTCCGGTCATCCATGCTATCGTGAACTCGCCCCTGTCGAAGAAATACAGCTTGAAGTCCATTCGAATTGGTCATGCCGGTGCCGCTCCCGTCGATAAATGGTCTCAGTCGAAGCTCAAGGCCCTTATGGCACCCGATGCGCCTCTCACGCAGGTTTGGGGCATGACAGAAACGTCTTGTACTTGCTCTATGAGCCGGTATCCCTTGGACGATGCGACAGGCTCAGTTGGCAACATGCTGCCAAACATGGACTCCAAATTAGTTGACGAAGATGGCAACGATATCTCTGGATATGATCGTCGAGGCGAGCTTTGCGTCCGAGGGCCCCTCGTATGCCAGGGGTACTTCGATAATCCAGAAGCCAACGCCAGAGACTGGGACTCAGATGGCTTTTTCCATACCGGAGACATTGCTTATAGAGACGGGAAGTCCAAGCTATGGTACATAGTCGATCGGAAGAAGGTAAGTTGTGCAAGAGGCTTGCTCTACATCCAGCAATTTGACTGTTTTCAGGAGCTCATCAAGGTTCGGGCAAACCAAGTTAGTCCAAGCGAGTTGGAGGCCGTGCTGTTACAGCATCTCAAGATTGGAGACACCGCGGTCATCGGTATGCCATCCAAAGATTTTGGTGAAACCCCTCTCGCATATGTGGTAAAGAGGCCAGACGTCGAATTGACTGAAGCTGAGGTCAAGAAATATATTATCGAACGCCTGGCAAAGTACAAGCAACTAGGAGGCGTGGTATTCATAGACGCACTACCTAGGTCGGCGAGTGGCAAGCTTTTAAAGCGAATATTGCGGGAAGAGATGATGAAGACGGTCAATGCGGAGGCAAAGCCCCGATTGTAGAGTAAACGAAATCTCGACAAAACTCATACTTGAACCGATCTTCTTTCAGATGTGAACATCAGAAATTGTGCCCGACGAGTGCCTAGAAAGACCGACCATATCGAGGACATGGGGTCGCAGATCTGGATGATGAAGCCTTGTGGCTGTCGCGGCCAGCTTCCACGTAAGAAGAAGTCTCCGCACGACCGGCATCGAGCTCATACAACGGAAATAGGCGAGCAGGTACAGCTACTCCGCATTGTACGACGGAGTGTGACATCTTGCAAAACAAGTCAGGCGAAGAAAACGAAAAAGCGTTCTTACCGATCATCAAGGTGCTGAACATCAGACTCGAGATCAGACCTCAATGGCTCGTCCAACACTGAGTTTGCCGAAAGGCGATTCCATATGCGAGCTCTCCATCATCAATACCACCACTGAGATCACTGCTCCGCCTTCTTACCTGGTTCAGCCAGACATTCCCGGCCACGAATGGATGAATCTGCCGACCTACGCGTTTCACATAGTGCACAAGTCTACGAATACCCAGCTTGTGTTCGACCTAGGGGCTCGCAAAGACTGGTATAACTCGGTCCCTCATATCTTTGACTTGATCAATGGGCATGTGCCGGGATTGCGAGTTACCAAAGACACTCACGAGATCCTTTCCGACGGTGGAGTCGATATCAACGACATCAGTGCGGTAGTCCTTAGCCACTGGCATTTCGATCACTCCGGAGACACAGGTGCTCTGCCAAAATACATCAAGCTTTATGTTGGACCTGGATTTGAAGAGACATTCCTACCGGGATGGCCATCCCTGGAAAGCTCTCCCTTTCCCGAGTCCGCTTTTGCTGGCAGAGATGTCATCGAGGTACCATTCAGTGACGAACTCCGTATTGGCAAGTTCCAAGCCTGGGATTATTTCGGCGATGGTTCTTTGCACATATTGAACAGCCCTGGCCATGCCGTCGGACACATAGCAGCCCTGGTCAAAACGACTCCAGACACTGCCATCTTCCTCGGTGGCGATACATGTCACTTCACAGGTCAGCCACGCGTACAATTCCATCAGTCAATGCTGCGTTGTCACTCACTCCCCTCACAGGCTCAGTACGACCTTCCGAATTTCTACCCATGCCAGATCAAATTCCCTCCGTGACAGCCTTGGATCCATACTTGCCTAGGCCTTGTCCGTGTGCGGCCTTCACAATCCAAAGCCGTCTAAAGCCAAAGAGGTTTGAGGTCAATTCTTGTGAATTAATGTAGTGTGACTGACTCGTTCAGGTCCCCTTCTACAACGTGTCCACAGGCCAGGCTTCGTTTTATGCTGACCCCCCAACGGCCGAGAAATCGATATCAGCCTTGAAAGAATTCGATGCTGACCCCAACATCCTGCTTCTCATCGCTCACGACGTGGCGCCGTTGGACGCACTACCTTTCTTTCCGAACGCCAACCTGAACGACTGGAAGCAAAAGGGGTATAAAGAAGCGATGCATTGGGCTTTTGTGAACGAGTTACCCTACGAAGGTCAAGCAAGGAGGAAGCAATTGGTCGACGGCTTGTATCGAGATGGCAAAAAGCTCCGCAATCTGCAGTTCGAGCCTGCAGAGACTTGAAAGGCCTTCTCCATACCGGAGACAGTCATCAGCATAACCGTACCCGCAGAGACGCAACAAAGCCGTATATCCGAACTTGTTTCCGCACTATATCCTAAGACTTGTGAAAGCCTCTCCCCGCATTTCTAGAACACATCTCCATGGAAGTTGTGGAGGATCGGCATGTACCTGCATGAGCGCCGTGCAAACCCCGCGGTTTTTGCTGCGTGACAAGATGGTCGACGGAACGGGCGAGCTTCGATTGTGGTGGTGCCAGCTCAGATACCACGTCCTGATTCAATCTGACCACTCCGTAGTCACACCGGCATCATGTCTTCCGCCTCGTCAAAGTACAACCCGGCAGACTTCACGAAGCTGTACATCAACGGAGAGTACGTACCGGCCAAGTCTGGAAAGACATATGCCCTGAAGAACCCCAAGAACAACCAGGAAGTTGTCAATGCCGTTCCCATAGCTGGCGAAGAAGATGTTGAGATTGCGGTGCAAGCTGCTGAAGCGGCGTACGCTGGAGAATGGAGCAAATTCACCGCATTACAAAGAACAGAGTGCTTGCACCGACTCGCTGCGCTCATGGAAGAAGAGCTGATTCCTATACTGTCTCTGGACTCCCTTACATCCGGCAATCCAACATCGATAATACCCACAAGAGAAAAAACGTACATCAAGAACTGCATTCTCTACTTTTCGGGGTGGACAGACAAGCAGAAGGGAGACTTCTTTCCTGCTGATGATGGTACTCTATAACAAGTTGTGCATACTGCTGTTGTTGGGTCACTAACACATGCACGCAGGCTTCACCAAGATAGTTACTCACGAACCTCTTGGAGTGTGCGCCGCCGTGAACCCTTTCAACGCCCCTGTACCGACAATGATACTCAAGGTCATCCCAGCCTTGGCAACAGGCAATGTGATAATCGTCAAACCTTCTGAAAAGACACCACTTGGGAGCTTGGCTATCGCCCCTCTCTTCGAGAAGGCCGGGATTCCAAAGGGAGTTGTGCAGGTTGTTACCGGGGCTGGAGATGTTGGTGCACTCTTGGCGAGCCACATGCGAATACGCAAAATCAGCTTTACGGGGAGTATTCCAACGGGAAAGAAAATCCAAGAGGCGGCGGCGAAGAGCAACTTGAAACGAGTCACTCTTGAGCTTGGCGGGAAGAGTCCAGCGGTCATATTCGAGGATGCCAATCTGGACAACGCTTTAACATGGACTGTCAACGCCATCCTTGCTCGGTCAGGTCAAGTCTGTGTCGCTGCCACCCGCGTGTACATTCACTCTTCCATCTCGAAGGACTTCATCGACAAATACGTGGAGAGAATGAAGGCTGCCACCTCCGATATTGGAGATCCACAGGACAGCAGCGTCAAGATCGGACCGTTGGTCGACGAAGGCCAGTTTGAGAGAGTTCGTGGAGTGATCGAACGCGGTAAGAAAGAGGCAGAACTTGTGGTTGGTGGTGTCCAGCACGGTGATACTGGATGCTACATGGAGCCAACTGTGTTCCTCAACCCAAACGCAGATGCCGAGATCTACAAGAACGAAATCTTCGGACCTGTAGCGGTGATCAAGACCTTTGAAACCGAGGACGAGGTGCTCAAGTTGGCGAACGATACGGAGTACGGCCTAATGAGCGGTGTTTTCACCAAGGATATCAGTCGCGCACTCCGTGTGTCTAAAAGGCTTGATACGGGTGTTGTAGGAATCAACTGCGTTAGCTATGTACGTTACCTGCTGCCGTTGGTGAGACTGCGACTGACCAGAATAGATGAATATGCAAGTACCATTTGGAGGACGAAAGCAATCTGGTATCGGTCGAGAGTTTGGAGAATACGTATGTCGCGATTGACGTTTAGTGCTTTCTATCACTCGGTCTGACTCTCCCCTAGGCTTTGCGTGCGTACACTGAACCCAAGACGGTTCTCATCAAGTGAGCTTGCCCATTGAACAACTCAAAGACATCACACTGACATGATCGCCACCAGTATGAACGCTTAGATTAGATGTTGCAAATTGTAGTTCATCGCAATACAGCTCATGGATAAAATGAGCGCACAGGCTACTTTCCGTGACAGCCTTGCGCAGCCCTTAGCTCAAACTCAAAGTGAGGCTGCACACGAAGTTCACGCCGGAGAGCAATAGCCTTTTGCAGCTCGATTTTGTCAAATCGACCCCTTCGATATCTCCAAGGCACAGATCGCCTCTGTGATCCATATCAATGTGATCAACACAGACACGTGATAGAAACAATTTAGAGTTCATTCTAAGACGGTTCGTGGCGCTCTACTGCGTCGACCCCACATGGAGCCTTTGAGCTTACCCAGTGCCTTCTACAAAGCGTCACTCCGCTGGCCCGCCCCCCGTTCGTTTTCATGTCCGGATCCCCCTCTATCTGCAGGTCCGGTCCCTGTCATTGTGCCATCTTGAGAGCTGTTTACCGCTGCAAAGCCAGTAACGGATTCGTTTATAGAGGACAACGAGCCTCCATCAGTCATCTTCCATAGACCATGCGACAGAAGTCGATGAGGAAGCGGCCAGACGGCGTAGTCGCAAGGGCAAGCGCAACAAGCCCACTCTGAATTGTAAGCACCGCCCATCATACGTTCGCGATGTTCTGCTGACGGTTCCAGGTGGTGAATGTGTGAGCCGTAAAGTGAGATGTGATCGGGCACGTCCGACTTGTCTCTCATGGTAAGCTCGAAACTTGCGTATCCTAGACCGTGTCTCTGTCTTGAACAGGCTTTGACGGAGCGCAGCCTACGTCGCCAGACTACTTGTCGTTACACGCACGTAGCAGACATCCTCGCCGCCACCGGAGGATATCGCCCGCGCAAGCGTTCCCAACCGACCAACCAGTCTAGCAGCCATCATGCCATGCCGCCGCCTGTAATGGAGACCTTTGACACCGACCTCTTCACTCAGTTCCTGAATGGAACCGACCTCGACATCCCGTCCGCCCACAGCCCGACTGAGGACAAGTTCTCGCCATCTTCCAGTCGACCCTCAACGGGGAAGCATGAACGATTCACTCTATTCCCGCACTACGAAAATAAACAACACCCGTTTGGAAACTACTGGACCTGTATCGGTGGCTTGTCTGAGGTTGTGGGTGTTCTACCGAGTAAAAGCCAAGCAGACCTCCTCGTGGAGAAGTACTTCAACGCCGTCGACCCCCTATATCCAGTCATCTTTAGACCCCAGTTCACCGCCGACTACGAGCTCTTCTGGGCGAAGTCCCTCGATGAGAGGTGCGAGAGCGATGCGGCCTTCATCGCACTCATGTTCATCGTATTCGCCTGTGGTACTCAACACGTCGACAACGTCCCTCCGGATGAAAGAGTCCAAATGAGCCAATTTTACGTTAGTGCGTCGCATCAATCCTTGTGCTTATTTTCGTACCTCAACCGATGTTCCTTATCGACTATGCAAACCATGGTCATGATCACGTACTATCTGATCAGCAACAACCACATCTCAGACGCCTGGACTTTCTCGGGGATGACTCAACGACAAGCTTACGGTCTTGGTCTGAATCGGAACCCAGATGTCGTCAGGCCTGACGACTCCTTTCTACAGAGACAGCAATGCTGCAGGCTATGGCAAGCCACCATGTTCCAAGACACAAGCTTGTCCTTGTACTGCGAGATGCCTCCCGGGACAACCTTCCACGACATCGATCCGACATGCTTGCGATGCCATGAATTAATTCCAGGCCTAAGTCAACACGATTCTCCAGAGACATCGTCGCCCTTGACTGACTTATCGACCAACTCTGTCGATGACGAATCACGAGTCAACGACGTCAATTTCCTCCGCGCAATGTGGGAGTACGCATCATGGTGCCAAAACAAAATATGCATACCAAGGGCTCTTCATCGAGGACTCTGCACGGATGCCGCTCACAAAGCGCAACTGATCTCAGAGTTCCGATCCATGTACTCGAATTGGAGCCCGCCATTCAACTCGTACAGCGAAAGTCGGTTCGGCGGCCAAGATACACGTCTATTGCGGCAAATCATCTCGGTCTCCAGCAACTTCTACTGGGTTCTTATGTGTCTCTACATGGACAAAGACGAGGCAGCCGGCTATGAATCCGACATCTATGGGGCTTTGGAAGCTGCTCACGAAGGCTTGTCTGCGTTCTTCGTCCTTGTGCGTTATGTTCCTTCACAAGCTGATACTTGGTGCGCTCATCACACGCGAGCGTACGAACATGCGGTAAGTATCCTTTCAAATCACAAAGGATATCATGCTGACTATGTGAGCAGACGACGGTAGCAAATATCCTTGCCACCCACGGCTTGAACCGCGATGCTCGACTACTGCTTGCAAAATCTGACCTTGAACGATATCTCGATATCTTGCTACGAGCGCGTGGGGCATCGGACTATGAACCGATACGAAAGAAGCGGATAGCGGAGATTGAAGCCTTGCGTGCGTCTATTAAAGACTTGTAAATCGACAGTCGATCAATGCAAAAGTTTAACCGTATCCTCGTCACAGAGATTACATTTTCGTCGCAGCGCAGCGATTCAGACTCATGCTCCACCGGATCGATGACAGCAGGTCGTGGACCAACCCACGTTATGTCGAGCTAAGCGATTCTTCTGATCTCATCTTCCGACTCTGATCAGCAATGAACGAGTTCAAGCTTTGGCAAAGGACAATGAGCTCCTGCCGGAGCCTGATCAAAGTCAATTCAAGTCCTTTAACTTGGTCAGACTCCACGACCCGAATGCAAAGTTGCTGGTACGTAGTGCACTTGACGAACTGGACATTTCGGCTCAAGTGTTTCGAAGCCACTGCAGGCCGGCAGATGTGTTCACCATCACCACAAGTCATCGCAGCAGCACATCGGCAGTCATGCTGCGCTTAGACTTGATGAATGAGCTTCAAAAGATTCAAGACCAAAATGAAAACACCACTTGCATCTGAGGCCACGTTTACCGTGTAGAATACATCTCCTTTACCTTGCATACTCGAGAACTGTAGCAATACCAATACAATCTCTCGCAAGCCATCACCCTCATCATCACATCCCCTCCGTACTAGTGATACATCCCCATATCTCATACATTAGCAAAAGAACCTCATGCTCTCCTCATGCACCTCCATTCGCAGCCCCAGCCGTAGCATCCGCCTGATAAAGATGCGTAAACACTCCAAACCGATCATCGTCCTCCACCAACCACTGCAAATCCTCCTGCTCAGGCGGTAAGCTCTTCATCAGCCCTTGTCCCGGGCGAGGATAGTTTGGTGGGTGGACTTCAGGGCCGTAGTTTGCGTCGTCTGCGACAGGTGGGTGGGCGTGTTGGGGCTGGAGGGGTGGTGGCGCTGAGATAACAGGTTGTTGAGGAGCAGCCGCATCTGAAGTCGGTGCTGTATGTGAGTGTCCGTTCGTCATAGAGTTTGCGATCTTGTTCTTGAAGGCCGGCTCGAAGACTGGGAGGTCCGGCTGGAGAGTCGTGGCTTTCGTCATGAGCGTGACGAGCATGCCCTGCGTTAGGCTGGAGAAGTACTTCTGGCGCTGAGTCACACCATAATCAGTTCAACTCACTCAACTCGAAGATGCCCAGGAACTCACCTCCTCTGCAGAAGCATTCGGCACACTCACAAACCCAGCCACCTCAGCCTCAGGAACAGGAACGATTCTATCGCTCTCGCACTGACTGCAATACCACTCCTTATCAACCTGATCAATGACCGCCTGATCAATCGGCGGCTTGTGACAGTACCGATGATATGGCGTATTGCACCCATCGCAGAAAACAATCATGTTGCTGGCAGGACTAGTACCACGCAGACAAGACTTGCAGACGGCGTTCTCTGGGTTGCGTCGATTGTAAGGACGCTTACGCTTGTTCGTCGTCGGTGACTGTGGAGGCGGTGGCACAAAACTCGAAGGCTTTTGGATCGATCGGCCGGACTTGGTCATGGTGGCGATGGGAGTCACCTCGTCGCTAGAGTCGGACGCACCATCATCCTCGTCATCCCTCTTACGCTTACCGCTCCTGCCAGTACCACGACCTCTCCCTCTCGGCCTCCCGCCTCTCCCCCTCGGTCGTCCAGACCCAGGCGTACTCAAAGCACCCTCCTCAATCTTAACACCATCCTCATCCTCCCCAGCAAAACTCGCCCTCTTCCCACCCCTCCCTCGCCCCCTCCCACGGCCCCCGCCCCTCGCAGGCACAATCGCAAACTGCTCCGAAGTAACCATATCCTTCATAACCGCCTCCCTCGCAGCCTCCCAAGGCGGCGTCCCAGCCTTCGCAGCGCTCGCCGCGTTCTCATTGATTCTCCGCACGAGTTCCTCCGTCTGCGCTGAAGGCTGTCGTGTAGGCTCCGGTGGTTGTGTTGCTGATGCTCCGACCACAATGGTATCTGGCTCGGCTGCGTCCGTGGTCGGGGCGTCTGAGAGCACGGAGCTGCTGGGCGGGGCAGCTGGTGCACCTTCCAGGTCCTGGGCGTCATTGGTAGGCTCGGGTGCCGGCGCTGTTGTGAACTCTGCTAGTGGTTCGTCCATTGGGTCTCATGAGTGCGTTTTGGAAGAGAATTGTGTTGTTGTGCGTATGAGGTGAGGTCGGAGTTGAGACGAGACGATCGCCGCTACTGAGATGCCGTTGCCGATCGCTTGGGCGGAGGCAGCTGCGGCCGAGGATGGTGCCAAGCTTTGACGAGTCGCGTAGATAAAGCGATTGTAGGAACAAAGAGATACTCATCTTCGCACGATATACTTCATACACCTCTCTCCAAAACGTGGGTATCAAACGCTATGTAGTCCCAGAACACCACAATCAAAGAAAGCTCGGAACGATCGTACAAGACCTCATACATCCTTCTTCTCCTCCTCTACAACGCTCTTCTTCCGGGCACAAACGTCCACCCATCCCTCTCCTCTCATCATGCTCGCCAGCTTACGATTGAGTCCTCCAACAACAGCCTCCGACCGCCCTTCATAGACAAAGTTGATAACCGCCAAACTCATCACAAAGACAAGTACATCGCCATTCTTCAAACCCCTCCACCAGCGTCTCTTCTTGCCCACTTTGTAAAGCGAGTCGACAGATAGTCTGAAACTGTACATGAAGTTGTCTCTTTCTTCGCTTCTTGCAACGTAAGCCCAGAGACCACCGAGCATACCTCCGAGGAACCATCTCTGCGTTGGAAGCATGCTGCGAGGGAGGGTATTGTTGAACAAGCAGATCGAGCCCCAGGATGTGCCAATGGCGCCTGTGATGAAGATCGAAGCTTTGAGAATGCGCTTCGACACACGGTTTACGAAGGGCGAGGGATCCTTCAGGAGAGATTTGTACGCCAGCAGGGCGAAACCGCCGTAGACGAGCGTGAAGAACTTCAAGATTGGCGGGAACGCGGCGAGCCAGTATTTGAGGTACGTCCTTGCGCAACTGGGATCGTGCGGGTGGAGAAAGGCGCAAGAAGTGTACTTGGTCCCGGGATGCGCGCTGCTCGAAAGAGGCGTCATCTTCTGGATCGCTCGTCCTTTGGGCAGAGTATTCTTGTTCCCAGGAAACAGTATCGGCGAGACAAACGTCGGCCAACGCAACTTGCTCAGCTCAGCCAGAGCATCCACGATGTCAAAAGTCCCAGGCCAGGCCTTCGTCGATGGGTAGTCCTTCGGTCGAAACTGGATATACTCCGGACTGCGCTGCAAGATGAACTTGCCATAGCTCTCCGGGAAACACTCGCGATCAAACACAAACGCGTGCAGCAACTGCCCACAAGCCAACGGCATGATCAACCAGCTCCCAAACCACCACGGCCGATCCTTCTTCTCTTTACCCCAGATATACCCCTCCGCCGCAAGGTAATTATACCCAAACTCCAGCCCCTTCGAAAACACATATATCGCAATCGTCATCCGCAACTGATCCGCCGGACTCACGCCCAGAAAGAACCCCGCCAAACTCGCCCCAACCGCAGGCGTATACCGACTCGTCAACGCCTTCGTCACGCCCGGATTCCTCCTCCTAAACGGCTTCGCCGACTCCTCCAGCAGACTCGTCCTCAAGCGAATGAAGAACCGATGCAACAACCGATGCGCCAACAACATCAACGCAAAACTCCCTGCGATCCTCGTATTCTTGTACTTCACACCACCCACCACCTCCTTGACCTCCCCCTTTCCCTTCTCTAACCTCCTCATCACCCCCTCGAGCCCCTTCAACCCCACCAACAAACCCACAAACACCCGCAAACTCGCGCGCACCGCGGAGACATTGTAATCGCCGGATTCCGAGGTGCTCTTCGTGATTTTATCAAAGCGCGGCGGGGAGGGCGTTTGTTTCTGTACGCGTCGGGGCGCTTTGGAGATGAGGTAGGCGTGGAGGAGTTCGTACTCGCGCGGAGAGAGGGTGTAGCGCAGGGCGGTGCGGGTTATGGGGTCGATGGGCTTTTTGAGGCTGCTCCCCGAGGAGCCGGCGGAGGATGATGGCGAGGACATCGCTTAGGGCATCGATGGTATTAGGAGACGAACGGTGATTTTTGTTCTCGGTTTATCGCATCGTGTTTTTGTTTGGGGTATAAGATGGGGAGAGTGTGGAGATAGGGCTGGGATGAGGTGGTTGGAACTGGGAAGCTGCTCCGCAACGCCGAGGCTCCTTGCAAATGATCGTGCTCGTGATCGGCCGTCAACAAATCAACATGCACTGATTCCTTCGTCTGACACGTGACAGGAAACGAAACAATACAGCAGACCTTGCGGCTTTTCTAGTTAGATATCTGGACTCCTATCTCTTTCTGCATTGACTCGGCGAATTCGGGGTATTTCACTCAATCATCCATTCATTTCATCTCGCTTCGTCGCCTGTTGAATTGGCCTTCATCAATCATCCCGTCACTGTCGAGAAGTTGATATCCTCTGCGCTCAGACACATTATGCGGTACTTGGAGATAAAGTCGTCTCTTGGGATGTAACCACCACACATTCGTCTCTTGCCTGTGAAAGCAGCTCGTCCGTGCAAGACTCGCCAATTATCAAAAAGCAGCGTCTGGCCAGGCTCTAGCTGGAACCAGTACTGGTTCTTGGGATCATTGAGGATTTTGTCGAATTTGCCCGCAGCGTCGTACCATTGATCCAGTGCATCATAGTCAGCGGCGACGCCAGCACGGTCGGCGTTGTTCCAGCGGACTTGAGTGAGATAGCCCAGTTCTGGGTCGTGGGAGAGCGTTGGGAAGGCTTGCGAGGGTTGGATGCTGATCCCGTCGTTTCCACTGGCGTGAGCGTAGACGCCTGTCTCGCTGAGGGTGAGGTACGCTTCGCGATCTTCGACGTAGAGTTGGACTGCTGCGCCAAAGCCATCAACGAGGGAACTTTCGCCTCCGGTGCCTTCCGTGTGTGAGAGCATGTGTAAGGCTTGGAGTCCTGCAGGTTCGGTGAAGTAGGTGTTGTCAGTATGAGGCTCTAGTGCTTCGCTTGTATAAGCTGTGTCTTTTGAAGAGAGGTCGGCAGTAAAGTCGTAGAAGGCGCCTGAGAGAAGGTCAGCTCCCCATGCATATCTGACTGTGCACGGAGATCATACCGTAGTGAGTGTTTCGTATCGGTCCAATGGATTCAAGAAGCTGTTCAGTAGCCTGAGGCGTAGCAGGCATATTCTCAACCACACAGAATCCCCATGTTCGCTGGCACCCAATTAGCAAATTAGTGAGCTGACTTGAGATAACAATACACTCACAATCTTATGCAACAGCGAGGCCATCCCAGCTTTGTGGACCATTGCCGAGTACGGTACAGCAGGAGGTGCCCTTGCAATGTCTGCGTCCCATATGGATATCCTGCAAAGGGTCAGTCGGCTTGGGCGTGACAAAACAGGCATGCTGAGAGCGTACGGTGCAATGCCAAATCGAGCCTGTGTCATCTTGTACCCTCTCCGTTTGAGAATTGACGCAACTGGGTACTTGCTCTTGTGGCCGTCGCCGACTGCATAGACTGGTCAGTACCAGTTGCACTTTCGATTGATGAGCAGCTCACAAGTGACGGTGATGTAGTCGCCGGCAATCTCGCAGTTGGCGATGTCGGTATTGATATCTCCCTAGGCACCTATCAGATCCCGAGCGTGGATTCGTTATATCGAGCTTACCCTGAAGACATTGATCTGCCGCTGGGCAGTATCGTGATTTCGGCTGTCGGAGCAATTATCCCTGGCTTGTCAGATCGAATGGACTGAAGGCACGATTTGCGATCTACCTTAACCACCGTCCAGGCCTAGATAGGGTCAGCAGGCCGTATTGGAACCATCACTTTCGAACTCACACTTTCGTAGAATGATTCTCAGCTTCATCGTATACTTTCAGCTCTCCATTCTCGAACAGAAGGGACAAAGGAGGCACGCCTTCGCCTTCGAATCTCGGGATAGGATGCTGCAGAACCATCAATTTGAGACCAAGCTACAGATGTCGAGGGTTGACCAACAGAACGATATCTCGCATTCAACAGATGGTCCGGCTTCGCAGAAGCCTTGAATGCCTTGGGTGAACCACCTAATCGATCGAAAGGCGTGTCTTGGCCAAGTCGGTTGTTAGACGAGGGCAGAGGTTCTGCTCTTCGAGATGTTGTTGCAAGACATCGAGCCGCGGGTTTTGGCCGTAGTTGTCTGTACACTCGACCAGATGGGACGGCAGTCCTCAGGCATCGTAAGCCGAGGTCGTGGCTGGGAGCGGTCAGACGAAGCATTGATGACTCTGGGGGTGACCATACCGCAGGACGTCTCGAAGGGCGGCATGTACAGGAATCATAGCTTTTTGTGTCACCGATATACCATACCAGCTAAAGAATTGGGCCTGGACGGGATATTTTGTAGGTGAATGTCTGGGTGAGAGCGGCTTTGACATGTGAAGCAGCCGTTGTGGCAGCTCCGCCGAATGCAGTCGCGGAGCTTGCCAAAAGTTCTGGCAAGCGCCTATTCATAACGTACACGGTTCTGTTCGAAATGGCTTCGCCCATAGCTAACATACACTGTTGAGTTATGGGCTTTTTGCACTTCCACGATCGTGCTCGCATCGTATCGCTTATCTTCGCCGTACGTAATGCGGTGAGCCGAATCTGACACCACACGCCGCTATTCTGGAAAATCCAGCTTGTGTCCGGTTGGCCGTCAACCACAGCCTTGCACGCCGCCGGATCTGTTATGGAAACGTAGGAATCACGATATCATCTTCCGGCGGCCGAGTATAAAGATCAAGCTCATTCTCCGTTGTCCTCGAACGGCCCCACTCCCTGATCCTCTCGAAGTTGCTGCAATGAGACATCAGAGCGGTCCATCGTTGACGGTGACAGTGGCACGGGAGACGGCGTGACGTGACTTACCGACAGGTATGCGGTACCGTCAAGAAGCCCCGATTGAAAGCCTTCCTGCTATCTGACGGCTGGTCCCAGTGCCACACGACCGTGCTGACGTCCGAATGGCACATGATGGAATTGCGGAGGGAGTTCAAGCAATGATTGATGTGTTGGGCATCGATGTGAATGTGGCTTGCTTGCTTGGGAGACTCGTTTCGAAAGCGAGCCTTCTCTTCAACGGTGAGGCGATGCCAGGACTCGTTCTTCATGCCGTAGTACGGCTGTAGACCTTGTCGCAGGGCGTTGAGGCAGTGGACTGTGCAGCATTAGCGATCAGCATGTTCATTGGTTGTTGTCTGCACATGCGTTGATGAAACACATCCAGTTGGACCGTATATTCAGGGTGGCCTGGCGAAAGCCTTGTGGTGTAATTTGTGAGCTTGGACGCTTCGTTCTTTGAGATAGCACTCATCCCAACTATCGGGTCCCATCAGTAGGAGCTGCCAGCCATGGAGAAGAGCATTCCATACAATTGTATAAATCACTCCATGCCTGGTCGACAGTATCAGGATGTCGAAATTCGAGCGGGGCGTCTTCGAGGTTTTGCTCAAAGACCCTGACTTTGTACTCGACTTCGTTTTGCGCGGGCGAATATGTCATCTGCGAGGGGAACAGTTTTGGCTGACGGAATCTGTCGTGACCCCAGGAAGTGGTTTTGACAATGTAGAACATGAGTGCACCCGAGATGCACCATGGTACCACGACAATCAGGGCCCAGAGCCATGTGCGTATTGGCGCCAGACAGTATGGACGATTTCGCTGATGTCTTTCCGTATAAGGCCAAGGCGAGAGCGTCGAGGCTGAATCCTGGTCTTCTGGTGTCTCGAAATGGGGATCGAGCAAAGCATGCCCGCTGTCTTTCTCCATGCTCTGTTCGTCTTTCCAGGGCAATGTTCTGATGTTGACTGCTTGGTCTGACCAAGAATTGAAACTCAGTCGAAGAAGTCAAGCGCTGGATGGCAGCTCGCCGGCAAGAGCCCTACCTAGCTTTCGAGGTGGCCAATGCCACCTGAACGAGAAGCATGTACGATCACGGTGGGTAACACTGGATGCATATCAGCTGGATGTCACCTTCCTTCGATGGCAATTCTCGGGCTACTATACCACAAGAGGCCAAGGGGTCGCGCTTGATCAAGAGCACTTAGAATCACATGCGATAGGATACCGGTGACTGAACGAGCTACTAGAAAAAGTTGTCCTGAATGGTGGAAGCTGCTCAGTGTTGAATCTGACTGCGTGCTCATGCATTACTAACTTGGTGATGAAGTTGCGTCCGATGCAAGAAATGGACATCGTCCTGGTTGTATACTTTGAGGGTGCTGCGATGTAACATTGGCAATGGAGATGTGTGAAGAGCCTGCGAGTATTTATTAGTGGCAACATTGATACGTTACTTAGAGGCAAACCCACTCAAACTCTCGGAACTCGTGCACTTCTCTGAAGATGAAGTTCATTACTGTCCTATGCCTGCTCGGCTTCTCTGCTCTCCTCGTCAACGCGAGACCCATGGGCAAGTCCATACGAGTCCTGGACTGTATCGTGAAGGTCACTAACCCGGGGCAGAAAAACGTGGTAGTATCGTGGACGACGAAGATGAGCCGGCTTTTTGGAAGAAAAGGGCAATCGTCGACGATGAGGATGAACCGGCTTTCTGGAAGAAAAGGATAATCGTAGATGACGAGGACGAGCCGGCGTTTTGGAAGTAGGGCTTCAAGGACGGGCGGCGGATCTCAGCAGAGTACAGAGGGCTTTCAGGACCATCGGGGCTCGACGTGGTTTCTTGCTGTCTTCGTGTGGCCTGTCTCTTGTGTATAGCTGTATCTCATCGTATGACGAAAGTAAGGTGCTTCTGCGCTACGCCTATGAATCTATCCTTTACAAGGAAGGGGAAGAACGCCCAGTCTTGACAGGATTCGATGACAACATGTCGGTCAGCCAGTAGCCAAGAGCGGTCCAGCAGGAGGCTCATGGCATAATTATATAATCCCGATATCCAGGTGGTTGAGGATGGGAAATTCAGAGCAAGCCTGAAGTCCAAGGGTGTTGTTGATGCCGGAGAGATGCAGCAGGTACGGCTACACTCAAACCACGTTTGGTTTCTCCTTTTCTCAAGTATACGCATGCCACGATACTGCGCCTCAATAGCGTATGCGTACTTCGAGATTTATGCGAGGTGGATGTATGTTACGAAATACGCGGATAGGAGGCCGCGGCAGATACAGGATCCGCGGTACCGGCAGGCACGTGGGCGAAAGTTTGTTTGGAAGCTTGACGTCGTTTTGAAGGGCACGCGCCTCTTCGGCATGGACGGCTTCCGTCTCGAACGACCTTCACTGACCCGCCCACTCACGCGAACACCTGTCTCTCATACTCAAGAGAGATCAAACATAAAGACGATATGGCGACCTGCGAGACTGGATCGGTACTCCTAGCACGATAGCATACTTTGGCTAGCGTTGCACAAGTGAATGCTCCTCCAGCCGCGGCTGTTCAAGCTACTACTGCTGCCCGACCAACACTTCGACTCGACCGAGCCCAAGTGCGCCGGCTTCTCCTTCTTCAAGCAGCCTGATCCCGCGGTCCACGAGCGACGCCGACTCCACCAGCCCGGGAACATGTTGCTGGTCCACCAGGCCGGCAGCGTCAAAGTCGGTGAAGTCGTGCGATACACCTTGACCTACACCCCGAGCAACGATCGCATCCTCCCGACGCCCTCGCATTTGCATCTGAAAGTCAAGAATACATGCGCCATCCCGTTGCGCGCGGCCTGGGTCCATGGTCCTTACACCTTACACGTCGCGGCTTACCCGGCGACGTTCAACCCACACCATAAAGTCGAGAACCCGAAACGAGATGGAGTGCCGGAGTATGAGCCTATGGTCAAGGCTGGTGGGAGTTGGTCTGCGAAGTTGCTGGTTCCTGAAGAGATAAGAGAGACTGGGGCGCATTTGGGGCGGAGAAGGAGCACACAGAGTTCGCAGAATCAAGAGTCTGATAAGGGCAGTGTGACCTGGATTGTAGAGATTGCATCACAGATTCTGTTCTCAAACTCTGCTTCTGTGGAATTTGAAATGTTCATTGGAAGAGACGAGAGGAGTTTGGACTTTGGGTTTGCGGCTGTTGCGGGTCAGGGTCATGGGGGCCCAGGCAAGATCAAAGAAGTGCAGTCGGAACGAGAGCGCAAGGAGGCACGTAGACGGGGCCACGTACAGCATGAAGGCGTATACTCGAAGGCTGTGAGGTTGGTCGTGGAGGATACTGAGGCGCTGTGGGACAAGCCGCCGTTGCCATCGTGGGATGACGAGGATGATAAGAAGAGTAGGAAGTCAATAAATGTCGAACGGAAAGAGGAGGAGACGAAGCCTAAGAAGGAGCGCAAAAGGAGAAAGGTTCATTTGGTCGTGGTCACGCATGGCTTGCATAGCAATATCGGCGCAGACATGTTATTCTTGAAGGAGAGCATTGATGCTACTGTCGCCCAGGCGAGAGAAGATGCCAAGAAACGCAAAGAGGCCTATAAAGAGTCGCAGAAGAGTGAAACGACAGAGACCGAGACTGGATCGGATGAACCTTCGAAGCAACTAAACGAGGAATTGACAGGCAGCCAAGAAAACACCGCCACCGCGACCGCCCCCTTATCTGGTGGACAGGAAGAGCGTGACAACGATGCGCCGCCAGAAGAAGACGACGACGAAGAAGAGACCATCGTTCGAGGCTTCCCAGGCAATGCAGTCAAGACTGAGAATGGCATTCAATACCTGGGCAAAAGGCTTGCTAAGTACATCCTGCGCTTCACATATCCGGATCAGCCATTCTTGCCCATCAAGAAAAACTTTACGCGCAAATTCACCGACACTTTTGCGAGTGCCGACAACAAAGCCAAACGAGATGGCGTACCTTCTCACGAGGGGAGCAGCGTACACACGCCAAATCATGCCAAGAAAGCAGAGGATCTTCCCTACAAGTTCACCAGCATATCGTTTGTTGGACACAGCTTGGGGGGGCTCATCCAAACTTACGCTATTGCTTACATCCATAAGCACAGCCCGACTTTCTTTCAACAAATCAAGCCGGTGAACTTCATCTGCATGGCTTCCCCAATGCTTGGTCTGAGTAACGAGAACCCCATGTATGTCAAGTTCGCGCTTGACTTCGGACTGGTCGGTCGGACTGGTCAAGATCTCGGTCTTACTTGGCGGCCACCCACCATAGCCAGCAAAGGATGGAATGCTATGATGGGCAGCTTTGGAAATGGGAACCAGAAGGACGACCCAAACAAGAAGCAGGAGGATCCTACTGCCAAGCCTCTTCTGCGTATCTTGCCAACAGGTCCAGCTCATCACGTCCTAAAGATGTTCCGCAATCGAACGGTCTACTCCAATGTGGTCAATGACGGTATCGTGCCTCTCCGTACGAGCTGTCTCCTGTTCTTGGATTGGCGAGGACTGGGCAAGGTGGAAAAAGCACGGCGTGAGAACGGCCTGATCGGTACAGTCGCTGAATGGGGCTGGGCTGAGTTGATAGGAGCCAACGCCTCTCAACTTCCTCCGAATGTCCGCGCAGAGCGAACGGGGGACTCAGAAGACGAGCAGAACGAACACGTCCGTCAAGGCGAAGGCGATGCTGTGCCTCAGCCTGCGGAAGATGAAACCGCCGAGGACAACAAGCGACAGACGAACCGCATCAGCTACGAAGAAGAGAGTTCGGATCCACAATCCCGCCAAAGTAGTCCTCAGGCTTCGGTCAGCAAGCAGGTCACGCCAGAGCAGAACGCGGGCATGTTCAGCGGCTTTCTCAACTTCTTCCGTCCAAACACCCCTGACAAGGTCAAGGCGCCGCCACCAACGTCTAAAAAGACGACCAAGGCTTTGCGTCGTGCCCAGACCGTCTACCATGGAAACGATGAGAGCAGCGACAACGTTACGGATGATCACGACGGGGAGACGTACCATAACCCAACAATGCGACCACACATGCCTCACTTCCACACTGGTCAAGTTCAGAAGCGACCAGCGGCGACACGAGGCGACAGCCTGACACATTCGGCCAATGGTGAACTTCAGGCGCCTCCCAAGACGTCTATCTTCGAGTCCGCTGGTGATATTCTGCATCCTCCATTGCCTAGCCGGCAGTGGATTACAGATCCAAGCACGCGGTCTCGAACCATCTTCCACGATCGTGTCTACCACCCAGAAGACATTCCACCTCCTCCAGCAAAGCGTAGTGGCACCAAGCTGATGTCCTTTGGTTCTGACGGGAGCTTGAAATCGAGTCAAAGATCCAACACTTCAGATGTCTCCATCAAGAGCAACGACACAGCCTCATCAACAGAGTCTGGTGGCATGAAAGTCGAAGAGAAAATCGCCCGCGCCTACCACCGCGACCTAAGCTGGCGCAAAGTCCTCGTCCGCCTCGAACCCGACGCCCACAACAACATGGTCGTCCGCCGCATGTTCGCCAACGCCTACGGCTGGCCCGTGGTCAAACATCTCTGCGACACGCACTTCGCCGACACGCACGCCGCGCGAACCCGCGACGAAGACGAGCCCGCCCGCGAACGCGCCAAACCCATGGATGCGCCCATCGACCCCAGCACGGGCGAACAAGTCAACAGCCAAACTTCCAAACAAATCCCACCCCGCACGCAGAGCGAAACGCGCGAAGCCCGCGATGAACTGAAAGCCCTCGACGTCTCTAGGCACGGCGCCGAGGGCTCCTACAGCTCGCGCAAGAGCGTGCTGAGTCGGCAAGAAAGCGCCGTGTGGGACGACTCATATTTCGAAGGCTCCGACGGGGAAGACAGCGACGCGGTCGACGAGCGGAACCTCGTGGCGCGACTCATAAACCCCAACCCTGCACCGCCCAAGAAACCCGAGAACGCCTACCACCGTCCGGAATCCTCGCATACCACCCCTCCCGCGTCGCCATCGACCGCGTCGTTCACAGACGGACACCGCGGTCTCGCGCCTACGTCTCCGCGTTCCCCGCGAAGTGTGAGGGAAGTCAAAGCGGCGACGCCGAGCAAAGCGAGTCAGAAATCGACGTTTGATGCAGAGGATGTGGAGACGAATGCGGTCGTGTCCGAGGCTTTGGTCGAGGAGCCGGAGCCGCTGGTTAAGACGCCGCAGAGTCCGGGGAGTACGGTGGCGGAGATGGGGTTGCGGAAGAGTGTGGAGGAGCAGGTTGGTCCGTTGAAGAAGGGGAAGAGGGTGGCGGGTACAGGGAAGGGTGGGGGGATGGGGACGGAGATGGATTAGGAGATGTGGGTGGGTGGTGGAGGGGGTAGGGGGATGTTGGGGGATTTGTGCAGCGATACTGGTACGATGGATTAGAATGTTTAGAGTGAGAGAGTGTGTGTGGGTTTGTTTTTTGAGATACCCTGTATTTATCGCGACTTGAAATTTGAGATTTGACATTCTCGGTCACGTTCACGTCACTCGAGGCTGTCTTGGTCGTCGAAGGCATTGTTTATACAGAGTTGAAAGTGGTCGACGTCTTTGGTCTATTCTGTACAATGTGAGCCATCCTCGGCTCTGTGGTGTCCGTTGTCGAGACACCTGGTATACATGCCATCTCTTCTACCTTCCTCGTCCCGGCCGGATCGTGTCCCTTCGGAGGCGGTTCTTTTGCCTCGTGCGATTGAAGCCATGTTTAGGCCACAAATTATCCAAATGCATATCTTCCTCTTCTACCCCCTCTTCACTTCTTCTCCGCCGTCTTCTCCGCCGTCTTCGTCGTCGTCCTATAAGCCCTCCCCGCCTGCGCCGCCACACCCCCACCACCATTCCCACTCCCACCCGTCCCAGCCCCAGGCATCCCAATATCCTTAAAAGGATACTTCACCTCATCACCCTTCCGCATCCAATGCTTCCTCCTCTTCTTCGTCGCCGCATGCTCCACCATCGTCTCCTTCCCCATCTCCGCCATAAACTTCTTGATGAACCGCGGATCCCAGAGCTCAGACGCGATGCCCAGGTCCTTGCAGCACCGCATCAGGGCGTTGGATTTGCAGCCTTCGGTCGCGGTGGGGATGCCATCCGGGTCGAAGTAGGTTTGTTCGCCGCGGGCGATGGAGACTAATCTAGATTTAAAATATCAGTGACACGTCCCTCTGTATATATAGAGAATGATTTTCATGTTGACCTACCTCCCCCCACAAACCAACCCATACTCCCTCGTCACCACCTTCCCCGTAACAATCGTCTCCCCTCTCGGCGCAAGCCCCCACCCGCCAGGCCCAAACGCGCGATTCAAAATCCTCCTATACTTAATCTCCGGCAAGTACACGATGCCATCGGGTTTGATCTCAATATCATCGAAATCCAATCTCTGCTGCAAGATGTCGGATTGCTCGGGCGTGAAGGGCGAGGAGGAGAGGCCGTGGAAGGAGCGGGTCCAGTCGACTTGTTTTTCATCTTCGGAGAGGATGGGCGGGGGGTCGGAGAGGCCTTCGGTTAGGGAGCGGAGGGGTTGGGATTCGTCGGAGGGGGAGAGGTCGTGTTGGACTTGGGCGGCGGTTTGGGGAGATGGGGTGGTGGCGGGTTGGGGTTGTTGTTGTTGTTGCTGCTGTCGTGCGGGGATGGAGGAGAAGGCGCGGCGGTGGGTGGAGGGGGTGCGCAGGGTGGTGAGGAGGCGGGAGAAGGCCCGTCTTGAGGCGGGTGCTGGCATTGTAGGGTGGATGGGTTTTTGGGAGCTATGGCGATGCGATGAAACATGCAGTGAGGTTCGCGGCAGGGTTTCGGGTGGGTGCGGGCGTTGCCGAGGGGAGAAAGCATGTGAATCTTTGAGGGTCTTGAACTATTGCATTGATTGGACATTACTGGTATTTTGTACAAAGTCCTAGCAATGTGCAGCGTGCTCGCTTGATTGCATTGATGGATTGTTGACAAGAAAAGAGCCGCCGTTCTCCAGCTTCCTCGTTTGCCCAAAGCTACCAGTTGACACCTTCTCTCGACCCTCAAACATCTTTCGAGTCGGTCCTCTGGTCATTGCCTTGCCGCTTCCAACACTGCTTGAAAGCCTCCATCTAGGCATTGAACTGTTAGAAAAGCCATTCTGCTCTAGCCAACCTGTACACATGCTGAACCATATTGTAGGTGCTTTTCTCGACTCACCTCGTCTTTGCAAGCTCTCCAGTCCTTCTTGTCCCGGAAGCAGTCGTTCAGGGTGGTGTTTTCATCTATGAGACATTAGCATTGATGAGACGCGATTCTTGTCGGTCGCCGTACCAGCACATCCGGTACTGAAGATCCGCTTGTCCCTACAAAAGTTCGAAGTCAGACTCGGGTCCCCAAAGCTAGCTGGATCCTTTTCAACACACCATTCATCAGGCTCATCATCATCCTCGACTTCCCCGGGCGCAGCTTTGTCCTTCTCGGTATTCGACATTGCAATTTCACAACTCGCAAAATCTTTGATGATTCGTTGAAGGACGAAAACGGGAGACGAAAAAGACATCAACCCCACACGTGACCACTTTTCGCCACCATGTCCTCGACTACCAAGAGGGTCAACGTCCTCATATACACCGGCCCAGGAGCCTCTCTATCCTCTGTACGCCATGCCACTTGGTCTCTCCGTCGCCTCCTCGGCCCCAACTACACCGTGCAAACAATCTCTTCCGACCAGCTCCTCAAAGAACCATGGCTTGCGACATGTGCTCTGCTCGTATTCCCTGGTGGAGCAGATGCAGGCTATTGTCGGATGCTGAACGGTGCTGGAAACCGAAGGATAAAGCAATACGTCCAGATGGGCGGCAAGTATCTCGGCCTCTGTGCTGGGGGATACTACGGAGCGAGCAAATGCGAATTTGAAGTCGGCAAGAAAGGCATGGAAGTTATTGGGGATAGAGAACTTGGCTTCTTTCCTGGAACCTGTAGAGGCCTCGCGTTTGCGGGCTTCGTTTATCAGAGCGAGGCGGGTGCGAGGGCAGTTGAGCTACAGGTCAACCAAGATGCCCTGACGAGTGCGGCAACACAGCACTTCAAGAGTTACTACAATGGCGGCGGAGTCTTTGTCGATGCCGAGAAGTTTCAAGAGCAGGGTGTGGAAGTATTGGCGAGCTTCAAGGAGGAGTTGCATGTCGAGGGAGGCAAAATTAAGGCTGCTGTGGTCTTTCGGAAGGTTGGGGAGGGTGCTGCTCTTCTGACTGGGCCACATCCAGAGTATGTGCAGCCCCATTCTTGTCATTGAGATGCTAATGGATTCGTGCTAGATTCGCGGGCATGAACTTGAACCGCAGCGAACCATCAAACCCAGATTACAGCAAGATCGTGGACGCTCTCTTAGCGGACGACAAGTCAAGGACAGACTTCATGAAGGCGTGCTTAACCAAACTTGGACTCCAAGTGAGCCAAGAGGATCAAGCGGTACCGTCTCTCTCCCGTTTACATCTCTCTTTCTCCCAGCCCGATGAGATTACGGACTTGCTGCAATCCTGGCAAGAGGCGGGCATCATCAGTGATGAAACGGGCGAGCAGATCATCAAAGGCGAGCAAGACACGTTCAAGCTCGAGAGAGATGATGATCGATGGAGCATGAGTAGTATGAAAGATGCTCTGCCTTCGCCTGTCAAGAAAGCCGCAGACGTGCTCATCGACGCTGTCACCACACCCACCAAGCCCAAAGCCAAGCCAGTCGAGGATGAGCAAAACAAGGCTGATTCGACCGTCGACAGAACCCCCGACTCTGATGCCATCACCACACGCCTCAGCCTGCACACAACCTCCTTACCAGATCCGAAGGATACCACCAACTTCAACCACCACGCCTTCTTCGCCAACCTCCAACACTACAAAACCAAACACCCCGGCATCGCCGGCGACTACGGCCGCGTCCTCCTCTACGGCGAAGTTATGACCTCAACCCAAACGCTCCTCGAAAAGAACCCAACGCTCCTCTCCACCCTCCCCATCGGCACAACCGCCACAGCAACCACCCAAATCTCCGCCCGCGGCCGCGGCACCAACGCCTGGGTGTCCCCACCGGGCAGCCTAATGTTCAGCACCGTCTTCAAACACAGCCTCACGCTCTCCAGCTCCGCGCCCGTCGTCTTCGTCCAATACCTCGCCGCCATGGCCGTCGTGCAAGGAATCCGCACCTACGACCGCGGCTACGAAACCCTCCCCATCCGCCTAAAATGGCCCAACGACGTCTACGCCCTCGACCCCGCCGCCTCACCCACCGACCCAGCCGCGTACGTCAAAATCGGCGGCATCCTCGTCAACACCTCCTACTCGGGCGGAGACTATACCCTCATCCTCGGCATCGGCCTCAACGTCCTCGAGTCCTCCTCGCCCACAACCTCCCTCTCCCGACTCCTCCCAACCAACAAACCCCTCCCACCCCTCACCCTCGAAAAACTCCTCGCCTCCATCCTCTCCGCCTTCGAAGCCCTCTACGCGCGTTTCTGCGTCGTGGGCTTCGACTTGCAGTTCGAGAAGGAGTACTACGAGATGTGGCTGCACAGCGGGCAGGTTGTGACGTTGGAGAGTGAAGGGGGCGTTAAGGCGAGGATTCAGGGCATCACTCGGGATTGGGGACTTTTGGTTGCGGAGGAGGTGGTTGAGCGGGGTGTGGGGAGGCGGGTGGAGTTGCAGAGTGATAGTAATAGTTTTGATTTTTTGAAGGGGTTGGTTAGGAGGAAGGTGTAGTGTAGTGGAAGGAAGAGGAGTTGGATGCGGTGTGGAGTGGTCGACAATGCAGAAAAGCTTTGCTCGTTTCATTTGCGCGTGTCTTCGTTAGAGGCTTTGTTCTCGTATCTCTCGCTGCTAGTCCTTCCCGAAGAAGCTGCAACCCAGGGTATCACCAATCAATCCATCAATCAATCAGTCATCATCCTCATCCGCAATACTCATGTCCCTCTCAAACCACCACCGGCCACCCACCCGCAAAACTCAACCGATTCCAGCCAAAGAAAAACTCATCATACGCATAACTCACACTTGGCCGCACGTAATGGTAATAAACCACCGGCGCGCCCAGATTCGGATCATACATAACCCCCTGTCCTCCAGGCGCATAGACGTCGCCATGGCTCTCCAGAACCATCGTGCCGCCGTTGGCGGTCAGACAATCCCGGCCTTGCTGGTCGACGAAGCCGCCGGATGGCGAGGACGAGCGACAGACCATGATATGGTACTCTTCGCCAGATGGGGCGAGGGATTGGTCCGGGTTCGTGGCGTTGGCGGGTTCGTTGCAGCAGTTTCCCGAGGAGAAGAAGAGGTACGTGTAGCCGTTCCATTGGAATTGGTAGGCGCCTTCCATGGAGCCTGAGACGAGGCCTGCGGGACGAGTGGTGGTATTTTGCGCGAGGTGCGTGGCGGTTGGGGAGGAGATGGTGAGTGGGGGGTTGTTCATGGGGACTTGGAAGATGTTTTGCCAGAAGGAGCCGAAGTTGAGGACGGGGGCGGAGGCGCCGGACGGGAAGTAGAGGTTGGCGTCGATTTTGTTGTAGCGCGAGTCTTTGGGGATGCCGATGCTGCCGTGGTCGGTCCAGGAGCCCGGGTCCATGGTGGGGGAGGTGGCGACGCCTATGTCGGAGTTCATGGAGCCCATTTGGGAGACGGAGTAGTAGAGGTAGTAGGTGTTGTCGAGGTGGAAGACGTCGGGAGCCTATTTGCGGTGTTAGACAGGGATGGTGGGTCGGGGGATTGGGGTGGTTGTGCATGCATACCCAGAGGTCATGGTTCCCTGGCAGGTCGATGCTGGAGCCGTCTGGCATGGCTGGGCCTTGGAAAGTCCATGGTCCGCTGAGGCGGGGGGCGGTTGCGGTGTTGATGCCATCTGTCGAGACGTCAGTCAGGCTGTACGAGCAGTTGGATGTCGGTGACTTACCATTCGTGGCGAAGCGGTAGTAGGTCTTGGTGTCTGCACGGTAGACAACACTCGGGTCGTGAAGGCGTCCAGAGCATTGTCCGGAACAGGCGCCGACTGCAGGGTAGTCTCGCTTTGCAAGAGGCGATGCGGTGGTGAAGGCAAGGTATAGCAATGAAGCTGGTAAGATGAGGAGCTTCATAGCGAAAGTCGAGGACCGAAGATGTATCGAATGGAACAAACTCTAGCCAATGCCGTGCGTGTTGCTGTCAGCAAGAAGAAAGGAAGAGATGTTTCAGAAAGAAGTGTTTTGTCGGACCAAGAGGTTGGACTTATACTCGACCAGCCGACACAAGCCGGACATCCGTGCCTATAAGCTCAATGACATCTGATTGTGGGTGAATAGGACAATAGAGGCACGTGCACCTAACTCTCGCATCCACCTCGACAAACAACAAGTTGCATAGTTCCTTGGTGGATGACAGCGACGGGACATGATCCAAGAACTGCTGCAGAAGAGGATGGATCGACATAAGAACCCTCCGTATGGGGGCCATGGGCGAAGCACAAGACAGCCAAACTCTCGAGGCTCGTCATATGTATAGTTCAGGGTTTGCGAGCCGGCTGTGCAAGGCATGAAACACGAGACCCAAGGCGCACTGGGCTCCATTCGCTGAGAGGCCCAAGCCTATGATGATGAAAGGGCGCGCGCGCTTCACACGTGTCCGCGTGTGAGTGAAGTATCGCAACCCACTCTCTTGGGCCGTGTCTTTTGCGTGGTGATTCTCGTCTGGCCTTGCACAGCGATCTGCTGTATGACGCTCGCCAGGGAATGCTCACGTGGGACTGCAGATTCCCGATGGAGGGAAGAGATCGTGGAGAAGAAGAGGAAGGGTCGGTGAATGACGATGACATGTGTGCGTTGTTGATGTCAAAAGACGGGTCAGGAGGTCGAGAATAGGCTGGACGTGTGGTTCGCCCGCCTAATTAGCTGGCGAGGCTAACTAAGACTTGATTAGAATGGGCGGGTGATGTTGGAGTGGAAGGCTGAGCGCATCGCTCCACTTGCCGCTGCCGAGAATGAGCCCAAGGCCCAAGCGCCGATCTCTTTTCCGGGGAGGCGCTTGGTTGGCGCACAATCTCTCCGACTTCACCTCTTGCATCGTGTTCTCCATCTTTTCGCGCCTGCGTCATTGTCCTGGTGACCACTGCATCCAATACTTCTCGACTACAGAGGGGTTTCGAAAACATGCCTCGGCGATGGTGGCCTCGACGATGACATGACGCTTTGAAAAGAAGCCAAGACTCGAGACGGCAGTGCAAAGCAAGAAACCAGCACCAGGAATCCGAAGGAGTCGGAGGGATTCCTCGCATCTGCAAGCAATTGGACGAGCCAAACGATAGGCTTTATCTAAATGCAGTATCAGCGTGTTTCAGCTCTTCAGGAACAGGAATGCCCTCGGCCACGCTTCGCTTTCGAGGATCTGGCAGTGCTCGACGGCGTCTACCATTTCGGCAAGTTCGCAGGGACAGCTGAACAGGTTCTTTTGCTCTACCTCTCGCAACAAAGCCATTATCCGAGAATCGCGAAAAGACGGACGTCAACGAGCTGCCTGTCCCTCCTCGGCCGCATTTAATACGAAATTGACATCTCATTGCATCATGGCTCCGCCCTTCCTTCAAGCTGACGGCAGCAACTCCAAGCGGACACTCGTTCTGATAGGGCTGAATGTTCTGCAATTCACATAACAAGACCCACGCGCACAGCAATAAAACCCGGATTGACGGTGCTGGTCCCGACATGATCCAAGGCATCGTCAGCTATATGCACGATGCAGGAGAAAGAAGCAGCACGATGATGTAGCGTGTTGACGGCCACCCACTTCAGGCTTTCATGGCGAGAGCTTGCAAAGACCTGGACTCAGGCTCGATGAATGACTTCTTGAACGATCGCTGTTTGCATCGTGTCCACCGTCCCATAAAACAATGCTACGCTTTTCCTGTGTCGGACGACGGACAAATCATATTTTGACAGCTCTGATGGTAGGTTCAGAACGTCAGATCTTTCTTATCACCATCCTCATCTTCTCTGTTCGCCACGAAGTCACTATGCCGTCCTGCGCACCCCAATTTGATCATCAAGTACTCACGCTCTTTCTCTCCCTCTCTCGCCCCGATCATTCCATCGAGCACCTCTAGAAACCTTACTCTCATCTCCTTACTCACATGAAACCAATCCTATCAACACGCCAGTTCTCCAACTCTTCCTCGAGCACTACAACAGCCTCAAGAATAGCAACAAACCCCGAACACTCCACGGACACGGACACGGCTCGAGCGCACTTTGCCGCCTCCTCCACACAACAGTTCCTGTACCCGACGCATCAGAACAGATGGCTAAGAGAAAGCCTCAAGAGACCGGCTCCCACCACATGCTTACCGGTGGTGGTCCCAGAAGCAGCCAGCAAGCAAAGCCCACAGCAACCTAACCTCTGACAAGCAAACAAGCTCGTAGACCTAGACGTCTCTCCATGGGACATGACAGTCTGCGCAACAGGTAAATGTACAGGCGGAGAAGAGGTCCAGTGAAGATCACAGCAGTCACTCCGTTCCACCCTTTTTAACTCAGAAAGACACGATAGCTTCCCTTCCGAGGAATGTGGCGAAAAAAACAATACCCCTCGCTGAACATACCAACCTGGAAGGATTGGGGAAATTCGGAACAAGACCGACAAGAACAATCATTTGATTTCTCCATCATGAAGGCCAGGCCTTGTTCTTTGAACCTATAAACCAGCACGCGCACATCGGAGCGCTTCGGTGTCCGTGTCGACGTTGTGTACAGTAATGTCGAACATGAGAATAGCTACTCGACGCAGATTCAAGGTTATTCAATCACCCCTACACCTAGCATGCAGCAGGCAAGTGATGCCATTAACCCTGGCATTCTTTTATGCTCACGAGAATCAAACGTTGTGTTGAGGTGTCAAACTTGAGCAGAGCATTTTAAGACTGTACGGTTGGGTGAGAGAACAAAAGAAAGACAATAACCATCAACTTTTAGAAGCCATCCATTACAAGTCATTCGCTACCCTAGGGACGCCGTGCTATCTGGGTATTAGTAGTACAGGTCATTCATTGCTTTCTTCGTGATCCATTCTCGTGCGCCGATTGCAACTTGTGGGGTCTCTCGTCAAGGCAGTCGTGATGTTACTAGCCCAAAGGCAGACGCTATTCCTCCTTACTTCACACACCTTCCTGTCTTCTCTCCTTTTCCTTCTCTATCATACGTCCTGTGAGAGTGATTGTGTTTACAACTCCTCCTTGATGCGGTCAGTGGCCTTCTTGTAAGCCTCACCGGCCTGGTCAGCACCCTTCTGTGCGCTCTTGCTGGCCTGTTTCGATGCAGAGGAGGCGGACTTAGCGGCAGCTCCGGACGCGGAAGAGGCAGACTTGGAGGCGGCAACCGAGGACTTGGAAGCCTCAACGCTGGCGGTGGACGAGGCAGAGCTCAAGCTCTTGGAGGCATCAGCAGAAGCGAAGCCGAGCTGGTTGGCGACCCAATCGTAGTAGTAGCGGGCACTGCCGTAGGCATCGTCGGTCGACTGAGCAAACCAGTTGCCGGCGCTCGAGGTGGCGGCACCGTAGGCGGAGGCAGCAGACTTGGAGGCAGAAGAGGCAGAGTTGCCTTGAACGAACTGAGCAGAGTGCTTGCGAGCGAGTGCGATGAGCTCGTTGCGCTTGCTGCCCTGTGGAACCTTGATGCCGTTCTTGTCTGCCCACTCCTTGATCTGGCTGTCGCTCCAGCTCTCCAACAGCGCATCACTCAGGGACTGCTGGGCTGAGGCAGCAGAAGACGAGGCAGAGGCGTACTGTTCGGCGGCACGGTCGGAGGCGATCTTAGCGTTACGGCGGACAGAGGCGATGAGCTTGTCGCGAGAGCCTGGCTGTGGAACGGGGACACCGCGTTCGTCGAGCCAAGCCTTGAGCTCAGAGTCGGACCATTGCTCGTAGAGCCAGTTGCCGGGGTAGTTGACAGACTCGCCAAGCTTGTTGGCAACCGACTGGTAGTTGGAGCGGGCGGTGGCGAGGAGGGAGTCACGAGTGCGTGGCTGAGGGTTGGGGATGCCGTGCTTGTCGAGGAAAGCCTTGAGCTGGGACTCGGTCCAGCTGTAATGTGTTAGTGGTTGAAAGCGTTTGGAGGATTAACAGACTTACGTGTCGAAGATCCAGTTGGCGACGTTGTGGTAGGCCTCGTTGGCTTGGTCGGCGGTCTCGTGCCAGTAGTTCTGGACCTGAGCGACGAGGGTGTCCTTGTTCTTCTCCGTGCCCTTCTTCACCTCCTGACCCTTCGCACCAAGATAGCTTTGAAGGCGGTTGGTATCCCAGGAGTTGTAGGGCTTGACCACGTTGTTTTCCCAGTTGTTCTTGACCAAATCTTCCAGGTCCTTGCGGTCGGCGGCAGCTGGGTATGGGACGTCGTGGTCAGACAGCCATCTCTCGAGCTCGGTCTCGTGCCACTTGTTGTATGCTGTACGGCCTCGAGTTAGTCAGACTGGATTCGAATAGTGATATATGGTGTGCGTCATGGTGCTGTTGACCCAGAAACAAAGGAAATGACTTTTCTGGTAGCCTCAATGGCAATGCCAGGGCGAGGGGATTGGGGTAGTATTGTTCTCGGTGCAGACCACTCTCCTTGATCTCGTGCTGCCACCAGAACGAAGCTCACAGCTCTTGAGAAGAGGAGATGTGAGATACATACCAGCTTTGCCAAACCAGTCAGCGGCGACGTTCTGTGTCGCGAGCGCAACCACCAACGTGGACGCAAGGTTGAGCTTCATTGTCGATGTGTCGCAGTGCTCTCTCGGGTGTGGGTGGGTGGTGTGGTGTAGTCAAGATTGATAGAATGGGTGGGTTGGATGGAGAAGAGGCGGGAGGCGAACGGGTGTTTATTTCAGTGAAGGGGTTTTGTTTGCGGCAGCCAGCTCTGAGCTCATCTTGGACAACGTGCTTGCCTTGCCTTGTTGACTTTGACGTTACGCGCTGTGACATCAGTGTGAGCTAAGCTCTTTTAGGCTAGCCAAACGTGGGGCGCCAGAGCCCGAGCCGAGCCACATCCCTTCCCGATCGTTCTCCTTCCATCACGCCTTCACGTGCAGAACAACGCTCGTTTCCAGGCCGCCATTGACAACAAACAACGTCTTCCGTACGGCACAAAATGGGCCAACGTCGCCTTGATGCTGCCGTTGCAAAGATTGCTCGATTAGCTACCGGGTAGTCGAATCTCGAATGGAGCGACATGAACTGTGGGATCGCATCACGGTTCATTGTCTCAGAATATCATTTTATGGTTGAGAAAAGGTGATGAAGCAAGACCACTCTGGCGCTACCGGTGCAAGTATCAACTATTTGAGCAACGTGCCTTCGGTGACCTTTCCGTCCTGCGTCCACCGTCCAGTCCGACTAAGCTGACCAAGATGCACTATCTCCTTGCCATCATTGCCCTTTTCGAAGGAGCTTGCGAGCGATTCTGAGCAAAACATTCACAAAGGCCAATCCCATGCATTCTGGGCATCGCAACTTGCAGTAACGTTGTCGATCCTCAGCTATGTTGTATGCAGGGAAGCTCGAGTACATATATGTACTGCGCAATCCCTCGCCTGAGGCTCAACAAGTTTGATTGCTTTCGACCACACAATGCATACCCAGAAGCTGGGTGTCGTCGAGAACTCTCGACATGAGGGCTCACCCGATGTGGACGAGAAGTCTGCGACCATAAATACGCTTCACGATGACACTGATATGCACCGCATGGGCAAGACCCAGCTTCTAAAAGTTGGAGTACCTACTCACCTCTCGGACCAGAGCTGACACACACTACAGCGCTCATTCCGTTCAATCGCCGTCCTAGGCCTTACATGCGTTGTTATGGTCCGCTCCCTTTTACCCTCATCCCTCATCATCCCGCTCAAAGTGCGATGCATGGCATCGTCACACATCCCTCCGATTGCTAGAGCGACTAAGCTCTGGGTCGTACTCCAGATTGCTTGGACAGCTTGGTAGCAATGGGGATGGTTCCACTTTGAGTGGAAAAGGGAGGTAGACCTCGTTCGAACATCGCACTAACTTCACGCAGGGCACCTGGCTAGGCATCATCACCGCCTCGACCTTCTCCCTCATCAACGGTGGCCGCGCAGGAACCATCTGGGTGTACGTCGCCACATGGCTCTGCTCCATGCTCGTCATCGCCTCTCTCGCGGAAATGGCCAGCATGAGTCCCACGAGTGGAGGGCAATACTTCTGGGTGAGCGAATTCGCGCCTCCTCGAGCACAGAAGGCCATGAGCTATCTGTCTGGTTGGCTGTCGGCACTTGGATGGCAAGCCTTCGTTGCAGTCGCCGCGTATCAGGCTGGCAACTTGATCTTGGTCCTCGCGACGTTGCATTCTCCGGGATATACACCCGAGCGGTGGCATGGTACCCTGATCACTATGGCCATTTGCGTATTGGCGGTCCTTTTCAATGCTTTCGGCGCCAAGCTGCTACCACGCTTCGAAGGCGCCGTGCTGATACTTCACCTTGCTGGCTTCTTAGCTGTGATCGTTCCGCTGTGGGCGCTCGCTCCGAAAGCATCTGCTGCGGATGTCTTTACCAAGTTCGAGAACAACGGTGGATGGAGCAGTGTGGGTGCAGCCTGCGTCGTTGGACAACTGAGTGCATCATCTGCTTTTATAGGAGCAGACTCGGCAGCTCATATGGCTGAAGAGGTCAGCGATGCGTCGCTGACCGTGCCCCGCATGATGATGGGAACCATTGTCATCAACGGGATACTGGGTCTGGTCACCATCATCACTTTCGTCTTCTCGATTCAAGATCTGCAGACACAGGTACAGGAGAGCAATCCGTATTCTTGCTTTTGTCACCACTTACACTCTCGCAGATTGTCGAATCAACCTCAACATACCCCTTCATCGACGTTTTTCGAACCGCAGTCGACAGCGACGCCGGTGCTATTGGAATGACCGTTCCCATCATCGTCCTCTCCATTGCAATGTGCATCAACGCCGTGGCGGCAGGATCTCGTCAGGCATGGAGCTTCGCACGCGACGAGGGCCTTCCCTTCCGGTTGTGGTTCACCAAATTGGTCACCATTGGAGGCACTCCACTACCAATCAACTCCATGCTAGCATCTCTCACGATCTCGGTGGTACTGTCACTGCTGATTCTGGGGGGATCCTCGGCTTTCAACTCCATTCTGGGGCTCGTCACTGGAGCGGTTGGATTGACGTACGCGGTGAGCATCTCGTGCGTGCTCTGGCGTCGTCTGTTTGGAGAGCCGTTGCCGCCTGCTCGCTGGAGTCTGGGTCGATTCGGGGTGTACATCAACGCCTTTTCGGTGGTCTACCAGGTATTCACCGTCATCATATCTTTCTTCCCCGTGGATAGATCCGTGACGGCGGAGACGATGAACTGGGGATGTGCCATGTTCGGAGGCGTCGCGATACTCTCAATCGCGTGGTATTTCATCAAAGGGCGAAAAGCATACAAAGGCCCAGTGGTGTACATAGTCAAAGAGTAGTAGCAAGTATCCCACGTCTTTCTCGCTTACTGTACGCGCAACCACCGATCGTGCTCGCATTGACACATGCCAGCCCCGCCGAGCCAGCGAGTTTGGGTCACATGTCAGCGGAAACTCAGGTCCTCAGCAGGCATCCCTCGCTCCGGTGACGATGGTCTCTGCCATGACGCCGAGCACGACCGCTGGCTCCAACTCGCACGCTGCTCTGCCTCTGCTGGTTGCTGCTGTTAATAGGGCCATGCCGATTGTTGGCCGCCGTCACGCACCGAGGACGTTTCAGTGATGACCGCCTCTTGTTCGTTTCATGGCAGCTTTTGGTATGTTGTTTGTCCCCTCCTCCAGCATTCTATCTACATGTATGTTCTGCGATAGTGGCAGTCCTCTGCGCCTGCTACTGCGCTTGGTCGTGGTGGCAGCCGCAGCAGCAGCAGCTGCCCGCAGAACATGCCCCTCCGCCTGAAGAAGAAACTCAAGCGACTGACCACGCGCTTCACCGTCGCAGAAACACCTTGGACCACCTCCATGAGCTCACGGCCAGCGGACGAGCGCAATGAAAATGGCGCCGCCACGCAACAAGACTCCTCCACCACCAGCACCACCCTCCCCGAACCCACCGTAGCATCCTTCTCGCCCAACCAACAGACCGCGACCCGAAACCGCAGCCGAGCGACGGTCCTCATCCATCAGAAATCTGCCCTGCTCGCCGCGACGCCCCCGCAGGTGACGAGGGCGCTGGCGTATTCGCATCCGTTCATCGTTCCACTCAATTACCTCGCGGGGTTACTGTCATGGACGACGGGCGATCCGTGGGAGAATTTCCTGCTGGTGGCGGGATTCTGGTTCGTGATACTCTACGGCGACGATGTCACGCGGTGGGCGGGGCCGGTGGTGGTGGTGATGGCGTTGATTGCGGGCATGTACTCGCGGCGGTACAGTCCCCTGTCGAGCACCACGTGGGGAGGCGACAAGAAGAAGAGGAGTCGAGCGGACTCCGACTCTCAGCAGAGGAAGAGCTTGGATGAGATTCTGGATACGCTGCAGATTTTCACGAATCGATGTGATGTGTTGCTGGATCCACTGTTGCGGTTGACGGAGTTTTTGAGCACGCAGACGACCGCGACGGAGGCGACGACGAGGCCCGCGTTGACGAGTATGTTCGTGCGGTTGTTGGCGGTTACACCGGTTTGGATTCTGCTTACGCTGCCTCCGTTGAGGTTGATCACGACGCAGAGGGTGCTTTTGGTTGTGGGGACGATTGGGATGACATGGCATAGTCGGCCGGCACGGGCGTCGAGATCGATTCTCTGGCGGAGTCGCGCGCTTCGTTCGATTGCGTCGATTATTACGGGATTGCATTTTGTTGGCTCAGTCGCACAGGATGGCAAGAATCCGCCAGCATTGCCACCTCGAGCACCGCCAGCGTTGGTGAATGCTCTGAAACGCAAAGGCAATACGGCAGGTGTTCGATTCACGTTCGCCGTGTATGAGAACCAGAGGCGATGGGTACTGTTAGGCTTCACGGCGAATCTCCTCCCTAACGAACGCCAAGCCTGGACGGATGAGCATAACAATTCAGTGCCAGCGAAAGAGGACTTCCCTCTCCCAGAGACAGACTCCGACACCATCAAATGGCGCTGGGTCCCCGACAGCGAGTGGAAGATCGACCCTTCTTGGACCGACGACACGAAATCCAAAGACGCCCGGGACAAAGACGGTTGGACGTACTACGACAACAAGTGGAAGTACGGCAGCCGAACCGACGACTGGGGCAAATGGACACGTCGAAGGAGATGGATCCGAGACGCCGAATTAGTCGAAATCACCGCTGAAGAACTCGCCGCCGCCGCCGCTGAGAATGCTGCAGATGCAGACGGCCAGTCCATCGCCACGGCTACGACCAACGACAACGTGGACGGCGAAAGCGTCAGTACAGCCGTTCGAAGAAAGGGCTGGTTCGGCAAGCGGAAACTCACGAACGAGAAGATGAAAGCTGGCGATGCGGTGGAGGTCGCGTCGCTGAGTGGGAGTGGAGATACGGGTGGGAGCACGCAGTCGAGGGAAGGGCCTGATGATGATGTCCATGTTCCTTCGAGGTACAGGGGCACGGAGTGGGATCGGAGTATAGGGGATGGGCTTGCGGAGGGTCTCAGCTAGTGGTTATGAGGCCTTTTTCTTCGAATGAGTGGATGATGTGACTTGGTCCTTTTGATGGAAGCGTGGAGTTGGTAGGCTGCTGCACTCTGAGAAGATGTGCTTTCTAAAGTATATGTTTTTTTTGTGCTGTTCTGTTGCTCTCTCTCGTTTGAATTGCTTGTTGTTCTTTTAGTTCGTCCGTCGAATCATCGAATCATGATCTTGTTTTCAAAGTCACGCTGCGAAACGCGTGGACTTGCTTGTTATTGCACCCACTCGCTCGTAAACAGACTTTCCTTTCCCTTTCCCAAACCCATCCCCGAAACGCCACCATGAATCCACCCTCACCGTCACTGTCACACCGTCCGCAACCCACCGACCCCCGTCCCCGACAAATCCACATCCTCAAACCCCACCCCGACCCCAACCCCATCCAACTCCGCCCCCATCTGCGCCTGCATCGCCTCCTGCGCCTGCAACATCTGCGCCTGCGGAACCCCACCCACATCCACACCGACATCGACCCCCAACCCACCACCATCATGCTGCTGCTGCTGCTGCTGCCCCAGCCCACCAGCACTCCCATTAACATCATGCCTCAACAGCGGCAGGTCCGGATGCGTCTCGAGGAGTTGACTCCGTGTCAGGTCATCGATGGGGACGCCGTTTTCCTCGTACTCGATGACGCGCAGCCATTTGCGCTTCATCTTCGACATGGTGGTGGTGGAGCAGACGATGCCGAAGCGGTCGTGGATCAGCCAGACGAGGTCGTCGAGGTAGCGGGTGCGGTTTTTGGGGTCGACGAGCCAGGTGTGGACTTCCTGGATTATTAAGTTAATATATGTGTTAGACGGGTTCTTTGAGAGGGGGGCAGTGGGTGAGATGGTGTTTGCCACATTTCTCCATCATGACCAGGAACAGAGAGGAGGCGAATGAATGAATGCATGTATAGTGTATATGTTTGACATACCAACTCCTGCTCCGGCGTCAACACCTTCGGCCTCCCATTCTTCTTATTCAACTCCGGCGGCATGTAATTCGTGCCATGCTGCTGCAAACACCGCTTCATGCGGTAGATGCTGCTGCGGCCGACCTTGAGGCGGCGGTGGATGGTGGTGGGGTCGAAGCCGGCCTCGAGCAGTTCTTTGATCTGCTCTTGCACTTGCGGCGATTGCTTGCCGGAGCCTGGCATAGTCGCTGGTCGCTGCTCGCTGTGTGGGGATGGGGGTGATTTAGTCCTGGGTGTGTTGGCTGGGTGAGTTTTTGGTGGGATTCTCGCGATTTTTGGGACGATGGGATCAGGACTGTGCGGAGGGAAGGGGCGGGAGGGCGGGAGCTAGTGGATGGGTGAGTCAGCGGGAAGGCGCGTTTTCGTGTTTCATGCGTCCTGCTGGCTTGCTTCTGACACTGACTCACCCATCTCTTGCACATGTTGGCAACGTTCACAGGACGAAGCGAGTACATTGTTGTTGCTATACGTCGCAAAGACAAGGCAGGAGTCAATCTGTTGACTACGGAGAGAACAACGTATTCTCCCGGCTGGCACGCTGTACTGAGCGCCCTAGTCAAAGCCTTGATCTCTGCGTTGATGGGGAAAGATCTTGATACATTGAACGTGTTGCTAAATATACAGGACACGGCTAACAAGCAGTCAAACGTTTGTTTAGGAGCCTGATCGTGGACCCAAGCGCTCGACCTGGGGCTGCATCCACATCCTGGAAGATCACTTTTCCGTCTGGCGCCTGGGATGCCCGCCTAGGCCGTCTTAAAGGTCAGGGCCAGTCACAACAACAACTACTATCTTCCCAAACACTCTCTTCCATTTCAATCTCGACACTTGTCCTGCCGTCAATATGTCCAAAAAGTCGATCCTTCTCATCAATGGCCCAAACCTGAATCTGCTCGGCACACGCGAGCCCCATCTTTATGGCAGCACAACTCTCGCCGACGTACAGACCGCAGCCACCAAACAAGCCGAACAATTGGGCATTCAACTTTACAACTTTCAGTCCAACTGGGAAGGAGCCATCATCGATAGAATCCAAGAAGCCCGAGGAAAGGTCGACTTCGTCATCATCAACCCAGGAGCATTGACGCACACGAGCGTCGGCGCTCGAGATGCGCTGCTAGGCTGTGATTTGCCTTTCCTGGAACTGCACGTAACGAATGTCCATGCTCGCGAACCCTGGAGGAATCACAGCTATCTCAGCGACAAGGCGGTGGGAGTCATCTGTGGGTTGGGTGTCTTTGGATACAAGGCCGCTATCGATTTTGCAGCGCAAAGGTTCGCCAGCGAAGGACAGGCCAAGTTGTGAGACTGCGGCGAGTGTGCGGAAGCTGGACTGTACAACGCTCTGCCGGACCGTGCGGGTCGACGGCCCCTCTTTCAAGAGCATCCAGTGCTTACTGCGATCTGACGAGACAACACAAGGCAGTACCTGGCAGATGGACTCTCGACGAGACGGCAAAGATATCAGCCGACTTCACTCCCCGGAGAATGTGGGGTCGCCCACATTCGCGGGGCTATTCCGACCAAACTGAGCAACCATTTGCTACTCTTTACTAAAGCTCCATCGGCCGAGCATGATGTATGCACAGGACTTCCGTACTTTCGCAAGAACTTGATATAGAGCAGGCATCTCACCCTTCTTACTGGAACCAGTTCCCTTTTCCTCAACAATCATGGATCCCTCTCAAGTTGAAGTACCACCTCTGAAAGATCTTACCATTGACAATATCACCGATAATGTCAAATTGATCAACTCACAATGTCCTAATCCTAGGTTGAAGTATCTTTTGGAAAGGATAGTGCAGCATCTGCATGATTTTGCCAGGGAGACGAGACTAAGCAGCGATGAGTGGATGACTGGGTTGCTTTTCTTGACTGCAGTGGGTCAGATTTGCACAGATGTTCGACAGGTCAGTGTTCAAGACATTGACAACATGTGAACAACAGCTTAATTCGATGCCAGGAATTCATCCTCCTCTCTGACATCCTCGGCCTCTCCCTCCTTGTCGACAGCATCGACCACCCCAAACCCCCAGCAAGCACCGAAGGCACAGTCCTCGGACCCTTCCATTCCCACGAAGCAGAAAGCGCCCCAAACGGCTCCCAAATAGCCCACGACCCGGATGGCGAGCCCTGCCTCGTCCTCTGCACAATCAAAGACACGCAGAACAACCCCATCGAAGGCGTCAAGATCGATATCTGGGAGACGGACAGCAAAGGGTTCTATGATGTGCAATATGCTGGAAGAGAAGGGCCGGATCAGAGGGCGGTGATGCATACTGACAAGGAGGGGCTGTTTTGGTTCAAGGCGATTGTGCCGGTGCCGTATCCTATACCGCATGATGGGCCGGTGGGAAAGTTGCTGGTGCAGTTGAAGAGGCATTGTTACCGACCGAGTCATATGCATTTTATGTTTGCGAAGGAGGGGTATGATCATCTTATAACGTGAGTAATGACCTCGACTGGACGTTGGTGTTTTAAGACTGACAAGACAGTGCGTTGTATCTTCGAGGCGATCCTTACGAAACGTCTGATGCGGTCTTTGGGGTGAAAGAGTCTCTGCTCATCGATCTTGGGACTGTGAATGCAGAGCAAGCGAAGCAATACGGGGTCAAGGAAGGTGATAAGCTGATGACCTACGACTTTGTCCTTGTTACGGAGGAGGAATCGAGAAAGCTCAGGGAGAAGAATGCGCTCGAGGCAACGAAGAAATTGGGTCTGAAGATGAAATTGTGGAATGGCTTGCCAGTGCCCGATGTGGACTAACAATATCAACGCTGCAGAATAAAAACATCGCTCTCACAATGCAATCAGGCTTGAACGCTCCAGCAACATCTCAAACATCAACGTCTCTCGTTGAGGTCTTTCCTTGAGGTCTCTCCCCAATCATCCCGACTTCCTCGGATCAACATGCAAATCCACCTGATTAACCTCCACACTCTTCTCCCTCGCCACACTCTCCCTCCGAACCGCCTCATCAACCTCCTTCTCCCCAATCTCCATCGGCAGCGTGCCCAACGCCCTGCCCCCAAACAACCCATCAATCTCCTCCAAACTCAACTGATTCGTCTCCTTGAAGAACAGCACCAACGTCGGCAACGTCACCGCCACATTAAACGCCACAAACACAAAATAATACTTCCACTGCACATCCCCCAGCGCAATCGGCGACACCTGCGCGAAGAACGTACTCACCAACCAATTCCCGATGCCCGTCGCGAAGGCATTGCCCCGCCCGCGGATCTGCATGGGCATGATCTCCGACATGTAGACCCAGCTGATGGGGCCGAAGGATAGGGAGAAGATCACGGAGACGAGGAAGATGAAGAAGACGCCGGCGATGGAGAGGCCGTGGTGCGTTCCTTCTGGGTTGGCGGCGTTGAGGCCGGCTTCGCAGACGAGGGCGATGGTTATGCCTATGGCGCCGAAGATGAGGGGTTTTTTGCGGCCGACGCGGTCGAGGATGAAGAAGATGCTTTGGGTGAGGAGGTCAGTGGCGCGTCGTTGTGGCAGACACCGGGTGGTTTGGGGTGGTGTTTGATAATACGTACAAGATGGCGTTGGCGATGGGGCCGACGCAGTTGTAGATTCCGGCGACGAGGATGGCGCGGCCGCCGGTGATGCCTAGGGACTCGTACATGATGGTTTGGTAATAACCGATGACATCTAAAAACGTGAAAGTTGAAGTCAGAGGGGGGAGCTTTTCACTGTTGGGGGGTTGTTGGGGATCGCCGCTTGGAAAAAAGGGAGGGGAGTAGACGTACTGATTCCTGTGAGCTGCGTGAACACTTGCATCAAAGTACCGTGCATGAGACGAGTTCGCCATTGACGGACGGTGAACATGATGCGCCAGCCTGGGACGGTAATGGCTTTCTCGGCGCTGATGGTCGCACGGATTTCGTTGTATTCGTATCGAATCCATTCGTCGTTGGAGCCGTCGAAATGTAGCGTTTGGAGAACTTTCATGCCGTCTTCGTCGCGGTCGTTTTCGATAAGCCTGACTGTGCGTCAGTGTACAGTCTTCTCAAGCTTAAGGATACTGTACATACCATCTCGGGCTCTCAGGCAACCAAACAAAGCCGATGAGCAACAGCAGAGCCGGGACGATCTGGAAAGCCAGGGGAAATCTCCACTGCACGGAGTTGGTGTCAGGGGCATGATGGCATCCATACCCAATCCACGTCGAAACAATAAACCCAATCCCAATCATCTGCTGCGTGAGCCCCACAATCAACCCCCTCATCTTGGGATGCGCACACTCAGCCTGATAGACCGGAATCGACATGGACATGAGCCCGACCGCCCAGCCTGCAATGATTCGTCCCACGAGGATCATGGCCAGGTTGACAGCTGCGCATTGGAGGATTGCGCCGACGGCGGCGATGAAGGCTCCGATCTGGACGGTTTTCTTTCGGCCGAAGCGGTCCATCGTGAAGCCTCCCATGAGGGAGCCGAAGACTGCGCCTCCTGAGAAGGTGGAGTTGATGGCGCCGATTGTTGGGCTGGTTTTGACGGTGTTGAAGTATTTGAGGAAGTGAGGGGAGGCGATTACGTCTGTCATGACACCGGAGTCGTAACCAAAGAGGAACGACCTAGATTCGTTGTTAGTGTAGACCTAAGGAAGTGTGAACATTGAATCTTACCCCGTGCCCGCAAACATCGCCAGCAAGACATTGTAGAAGTTCGTCTTGAATTTGCCCATGTTGCACCTCTCCCTCTGGACCTCTCGAACCTTCACACTTCTTCCCGGGCGGAGAACATCTCAGCTGGATATATAACAATGCCACCTCAGCAACGAACCGACTTTAGCCTTTTTCAACAAAGTCACGAGTACATCCTCGCTGTAGTGCATCCCGGTCCGCACATGTACTCATATACACACGTTCCTTCATGCACGTCAGTCTGGGGTAGGTCGACTTTCCACGAATCAATTGTATACTTCCTAGCCAGTTCGAGTAGGCGCTAGTGCGGAGTCTGGTGAGGTTTGGGGGAGGCGTTCTGGATGTCGTTCCACATGCACACGTGCAGGGCTGTCTGTTTCGCGCACGCTCGCGTACGACGTGAGGTTTGCTGGTCATTAAGAATGCATTTGGCTTGGAGGTGCTCTCTCGGCTCCACCGGCATTGGCAGCCGTGAGATCGGTGGCGATTCGGTCCTATTTTGCCGGGCTCGCGGTAGCTGGATGCGTGCTCCTAATGGTCTTCAGCCGATAGTGTTTGAGTCGTCAAAGTAGAGAGATGCAACAAGAGCAATTGCAATTGCATGCAGCAGGAAGCAGGTTGCACATCGGTATGCAACTGTTTGAACTTTGAATAGCAGCATGCCAGATGCATGCTGTGCAAAGTGGCAGCGAGAGCACCTGAAGTCTTTCGGTTGTAAGTGTCTCAGATAAATTAGCATACCGCAAATGCCAGCCTGCTGCTGCTCTCCATGGACGCTAAGTTTGGCTGAGATCTTGTGGAACCTGTAACATATGTTGCTTGCAACGCCTTTCCCAACATCGCAAGCTTGATTCCGTAGTCGGCCTTCATTTGCATTAGTCGAATGTGCACAGCACGACGACATCTCCGGGGAGTGTGTTGAAGGCTGAGCGAGGTATCGGCGGCACTGACCCTTTGCGAGGCCTCGATATTGCAGAGTCTTGGGCCCTGCAGAATTCAAAGAGGTGAAGGCCGTGGCTTAGACTTGAAGACGCCTTCTCGTCCCAGACGGTTTCTGAGCTGTTGTTGCAAGCACGCAATCCCCGATCTCTCCATAGTCGACAAATGGTCTGTTAACAGCTAGTGTTTCCTCGATGGTGTAAGTCTCCTGGGAATATCACTGTTGTATTCTGCTCGTGAGCTCCAATGGTTGCTCGGTTTTGTCATCGAGTTTGAGCGAATGTGGAAACCTTCGAGGTCCAGCAAGCCGGTTGTCAAGGCGCCAAAGCGCGTTTATGTTGGTCAGTGCAATTTCGCTCCTTCCTTTCTTGGATTTGAATGCACGTCCCGAATTCGCAACTTTGTTTGTACTGTCTTCCTACAACTCGCATCAGCCACCACATCCAAGTGAGCGAAGATTATCAAAACCCGCATACAACACGCACGCTCTCCCGCGCCCCCCGCCACCCTCCCGCGCATACACATCCTCGGATTCATCGCAACGATGACCGCCGACAACGAGACCAGCACGATGCAAGGCATCGCGCCATCAAACCCGGCTGCAGACCCTTTCTGGCACATCCCAGGCATTATGTGCAACAGCTGCTCGCAAAAGCGCTGGCTCGACGTATGTTTACTCCCTGTTGCCGTCCCGACATACATGGTTGCTGATCGGTCCCGCAGTGCGACTTTGCCCAGAACGGCGCTCCTTGCAACAACTGCAAGCACTTCTGCGGGGAAAATGCCAACCACCGGTGTAATCCCACCTCCAAGTCGTGGAGAGACACGATCCTCCACATGGCAGGGGAGGCGCTCGCCGCCAGAAACACCCCTGTCGTGCCAGACCCCAAAGACCGCAACGAAGGTGTCCCAATGCAGCATATACCAGCACAGCACATGGGCCCTCGGCCTTCAAACACTCCTCCAGCATTGCCCCAGGGCATCCAGCAAGATGCGTTTGCGGCGTTTGGCGCACCAAGACCCAACACGCCCCACAGGCAGGGTAATTCACACACGGCATATGCCACACATGGCTATGTCCCGCCACCGCCGCCTGCACCACCAAGCAGCTTGTACGTGCCAGCAGGCTGGTACTGGGTATGGGACCATACCTACCAGCGTCCGTACTATGTACAGCAGATGACTGGCCGTACGCAGTGGGAGAAGCCGCAATACGCCTTCCAGCAACCGCCGCCACCACCACCTCCGCCATCAACAACTGCGAGTATAGCGTATGCATCCCCGCGACCGCAAGCACGACCGAGCACACGAAACGATCAAGCCAACCATGGCGTCGCAGCTCCGGCTCGAGATATGCGGCAGGCATCCCGGCTGGCACCCGGGCAGAAGAGAGAGAGAACGCCGGACGAAGACGAGGAGGACGGCGATCAGAAGAGGTCGAAGAGAGATTGAAACGTCTTCCAGCCGTGGCTTAGTCGGATTTGAGGATCATCAACTCCTCCTGCATGCTCTGGGCACTCCCCACACGCATCCCCTGCTTACATTGACGGCTTCAGTGCCTTCAATGATCTTTTCCTTCTGCTTTTATGCACACCGACGGTTTCTCAGCTTTCGATATTACACCCATCGACGATGCCCCAATCTTGGTACATCTTCTTCACATGCATCGGCGGCTCCCAGCTTGCGATAGCAGCAATATTTGCATTGACATCTTCCATCGTGAGGATCGCTCGACGGCCGCAAGGCTTTCGCCACTTCACGATTGACGGCCATCTAGCTTTCAACCTTGCTACACTTCCTTTTCCCTTGCGTTGGCGGCCTGGTGGCTTCCAACTGAGGATGGATTGACGGTCTCACGACTTTCAATGTTTCGCCCGGGACAGCATCGTTGGGATAGCGGCGGTGGAGAGATCGAGTACGAGGACGGCGAGGGTGATGTCAGCTCTGGTAGATTAGCTCTTAGATTAGTTGTTCAAGAAGCGCATCGACGCCCTTGGTCTTCGACAGTTCTCGTTCCGACTGGGCTTGAAGAACTTTGTTTGTTTCGGTCGCCAATGAGATGGGCTTTCCATCGCCTCTCAAGCATTTGCGAAGCGACCGAATTCATACCACAGAAGTGCCAACCCTTCCCAATGCTTAATTGTGATGGAGAGGGACGCTGAAGTCATGAGCGAAGTTGGGTGTCGTCTGCCTGGAAGTGAAAGCTCGGCCCACCTTCCTTCGAGAACAGCTCATTGAACTTTTCTTCGACCAACGAGTCTGCCTTCTTCCACTTCGACATCCTCTTCGCATACCGCTGTAGTCGCGGTCGTCGAGACACAAGTCTCAGTCCCAGACTGTAAGTGATCATTCGTCAGCCTTTCGCATTCATCTCCGCTGTGCAACATCAGAAGACATTGGACGAATCCACTACCACACTTGCTTTGACATCGAGTTTTCTGAATCCTCAGAGGGTGGGACTGAAGGCAAATACGGAGCCCAGTATTATGTCTCTCATTTCTGAAATGCTGGAAACTGGAGAGAGTATATATCCAAGCTGATCCTCACGCCTCAAAGACGAAGCTACGAATCCCAGACAGGCACGACCATGGGCATCAAGCGTTTTGGAGTCCGCATGCGAGACTATGCTATTCGCGATACCTTGGGAAGCACCGAGTCACCTGCACAAGACTCGATCGCAATTATCGATGGCCCTGGCCTGGCCCACCATGTTTTCTACCACCTATGCGACCAACGCAATGCCCACATCTCATACAAAGCCTGCGTCGATGCTGCAATCACCTGGCTCACGGAGCTGCAATCCATCGGCTACAAGATACAAGCAATGTTGTTCGACGGTGCCCTCCCTGCGTCGAAGAAAGATGTCCGAATCGGCCGACTCCAGTCATATACTGATCGGTTGTGGGCCTATAAGCAAACCATTGGAAGCACAACGCCTACCTTCTCGGGCCAGACATGGAAGAACCTCTCCCCGCCCCCGTTCCTGGTCTTCGCTATCGTGGAAGAGCTACGCTTCCACGAAGACTTCGGCAATGTGACTTTCATGGTCCCTGGTGAAGCCGATCCTTACTGCGTCGCTGCAGCTCAAGCTCAAGGGGATGACTTCAACACGACCATCTTCTCGGATGATGCCGATCTGTTGGTGTATAGACTGGGTCAAAGTACCGCAGTTGTGGCCTTTCGCGACCTTTCTATTTCCCGGACTGACTCTGCCATCACCTGGACGGCTGAGAAGTACCTGCCGTCGGAAATCACCAAGCGTTCTCCGAATCCCATTGATGATCTGATCAAGCCCGCCTACTTCATGGAGAAGGATGCAAACCTGCCTTTTGTTCAAGCATGCCGCAAGCTCAAGTCAACAGATCCCTGCACCGAGGCAGACTTTGCTAGCTTTGAATCCGTTTTTCAGACGACCGAAGAAGTTGCGGCATGGGCTGAGATCAAGAAGACGTCAACAGAAGATCGACTATCGACAGCCAGGGACTCTAGGGTATCAGAAATCATCCACCAGTTGGAGTCATCGTCTGACGAGCAGGCAAGCGGTGGCCTGAGGATGTATCTCCCATTCATTCTCGACGACCCGTCCAAAAAGACATCTTGGAATATCGGTGTCGGACTCCGTAGCTTGGCATATTCCCTGCTGTTGCGACATACTGATACGACACTCGGTGTGCAAGAATACAGGAGAAGTGGTGTTCGCATTGCTTCGACTCCAGTCGAGCCGCTGTCCGAAGACGAGACAGTGGATCAGGCGAAGCAATTAACCTCTCATATCGAACAGGTTGTCGCGTGGGCTGAAGAGAGCCACGGACTTTCTCAAGCAGATGCCTGGCGCTGCCTCGTCTTTCAGCAAGTCCTGAGCGACCTTCAGGCGGATGGATACACGCTGCCTTCTCCGGAGGATTCCATTTCTATCATCACCCGTGACGAGCAGCCCAAATGGCATCTGATACACCTTGCCGGACAACACGAAGCTGCTTTCTACTCATTCAGAATGATCAAGCAGGTTGTAGCGTATGTGCAACTGCAGACAGAGGAGGTTTCGGATCTCAAAGGATTGGCGCAGCATATGGAAAGCTTGCCAAGCATATCAACCTTTCTCGGAGATGGCGAGCTGGATAAAGATGTCTGGCAGGCGATCGTTCGCGAGGTGTTGTCCACAATGGGCGAGAAGGACGAGTTGGAAGAGGAGAGGCCGCGGAAGAAAGCGAAGAGGGCGAAGAAGAGTGGCAAGTCGCAGCCTGCTGGTCTGGAGAAGAATCCCTTTGCGATGCTGTCGGATGGGTGAGGACTTCAAGGGGCCTTCCTTGTGGTGGCGTTCAGAGGCTTCGAAAGAGTCACAGTATAAGAGCGTGACGCTGGAGACTCAGGTCAGCTCCGTCAGATCCAGCTGGAACAAGCCAAGTATGATCAGCGAGTAAAGATGATACAGCTGATTCTAATGAAGTCCATGTCGGACAAGCTGATTACTGAGCTCGTTCGTCCATCATACGCTGTTTGCTGGGACCGAATCTTTACACAGTCCCAGGGGTTTGCCAGGATTGCCGGGAGATGTTCGCTTTTGACTGTCATATCGGTCTGGCCAGGGCTAGTCTTTTCGACTCTGTGGTTGGCCATAATGTTTTGGTCATTGCTAATGTACTGTCCTGAGAACTACCAAGTGCCGTCTGCTCTTCATCACACTTCACATCAAAGTCCGGGTGCTTGTTGCTGAGAAAGCCGGGAGCATCTCGCTTCACGCGGTCACGTGACGTTTGTTGTTGCGCGCTTTCCCGACTCGGAGACAAGAGCGCGCGCGGGAAAGAGCAGGTGCTTTCACTTTGGCAGTCGCGATTGATATGCATCTCATCGTTTGGCTGAGTGGGATTGAGCGACCGTGCGAATGCCGCATGTGTGTCCAAAGACTGTGAGAATGGTGGTTGTATTGCACTCTGCACGTGTGGCATGCGCGGCAGCAGGAGGTTGCAGCGAAGTCCGTGCGTTGTGATGCGGGGCGTTGCTGGCGGCTGCTCACCACAGTCTCCAGCTTGCCCACGCAGTGCGCGCCTGCTCTCTTTGCCTCTCTACAGTCTCTCACCAGCGCTGCCAGCGAACTTCACCAAAGGCCATCACACGCCTACTGTGAGTATATCGAACTTCGTGCCACCCTTGCAACTCAACTGCCCACCTTCGCCCTGCTTTCCAACCACATTTGGCGCGTTTTGACACGCTGCAACGCATCCGACTGCTCTGTTTTGGCCTCTCAACTCCTCGTCGCGACAGAGTCGATGTCGTCGTGTTGTTCTCATCATCGTCCATCAACCACCACTAACCAAGCACCACCGCAGTCGCGACACTTTCACCACCAGAATCACCACTTCGAAACACACACTCAGTAAGTCACTTCCAACACATTCATCGCGTCCTTCAGCTTCACTCGTCACGACACGCGGGTGGTGTTATTGCGCCCGCAGCTGCGAGCTTTGAAGAAAGCCGGCCACCACCACAACGCCAGGCAAAACACGCGCGACTCGACATCGTCGTCAACAACACCCGCCACCACTTTCTAATCGATCGCGACAACATCTTGCGATCATTGCCGCTGACCTGACATCTTCATCTTCAGCACCCGACTCAAAACAAAGTCGAAACCGCCATCATGCCTAAGGAAGCCAAGACCACGCGTGCCAGCAAGAAGGGCGGTGACAAGACCGCCGGCGGCAAGAAGAAGAAGGGTAAGTCCACCACCTCACCGACGCTCATTTGGACGTCCTAGATCATCAGCTGACGCCTTCCAGACCCCAACATGCCAAAGCGCGGTCTCTCCGCCTACATGTTCTTCGCCAACGACCAGCGCGACAAGGTCCGCGATGACAACCCCGGCATCAAGTTCGGTAAGTTCAATTGCTATTCTCGCCGTGATTGTCGCGTTACTGACATTTCTCAGGCGAGGTTGGCAAGATCCTTGGTGAGAAGTGGAAGGGTCTCACCGAGAAGCAAAAGGCCCCATATGAGGCCAAGGCTGCTGCCGACAAGAAGCGGTACGAGGAGGAGAAGGCCGCCTACACTGCTGTGAGTACTGTCTAATCTTCACATGCTCGAAACATCCAGCTGACACATTTCCAGGGTGGCGACGATGAGGAGGACGAGGAGTAGAAGCGCTTGGATCTGATCTCATCGACTCCAAGACAGCTTATACTGGCATGACTACTTCTTTACATCGGCTCGCCATGCTTTCACGGCATGGCATCTTTTCATCAGGCTCTGGGTTCGGACGGGACGGATGAATGGCAGCGTTGAGATAACGACAGGCTGCAACCTTTGCTCGTGGACGCGAGTATGATACCAAATGAAACGACTGTGTTCTCATCAGTCAGCTCTTCTGCAGCAATGCCCTCGGCGGCGAGTATGTACTATATTGCAATGAACGGGGTTGATTGCTTTTAACGCTTCACTTGCCACGACAAATCCGTGACTCCAACATCCGCGCGTCTTCCCATGCCCATGCCCATGGATTATCACCATCCACATCCACATCATGATGCGACTCCATTCTGACTAGCATCTCGATAATGACGATGTTTGTGTGGACATCTGCAAAGCATCGAACCGGCGTAGACCCTATTTCGCTGACTGCGGCGACCACATGTATCTATATCTAGCCTTTACCTTCGACCCTTCCACCTTAGCGCTCTCTCCCACTCGACCGCCGCCATCTCCAGAACAACGCCAGAAGCATACCGTTGACACCGTCTCAAGGCGGGAGTCGGGAGCGTTGGACGAACATGCGACGAACCGCCGTCACGAGTCAAAAATAGCTCTCGGCCTGGGCGACGCGCGGCGGCTAAAGAAGCCAGAGACGTGCATCATCGCGCATGTTGCATCGACACGGAGAGGAGGATTTTCGATTTCGCAGTTGCGCGTGCGGCGTGCCTGTGAGACGGGGAAATGGGAAAATTCAGGCACAGAGCTGCATGCATGCCTGTGGGCTTTTGGCCATTGGATTGGAGCCCCAACATGATACTAGCAGAGGTACGGGCATTTTTGGTTGGGGAAGCACTACGACACCTCGTATTCTTCTCCTCTACTACTCTTCCACCTATTCTGCTTTCTTTGCATCATCGTACCCGAGGTCCTCTTTCATCACTACTTGACGCTCGCTTTCCTGGTCCCGTGCCCAGGCGTTCGCTCAGAGACTGTCTCGTTGCTCTGGACTGAAACGCCCGCGGCGGCTTCTGACGACACCTCTTTTTCGCATTCTTCGCTTCTCTGTTCCGTTCTTCTTGATCTCATTACGACTGTCGCTACCTCACCGATAGAGGAAGGTCTGAGACACGGCCACGAGGCATCTGGATCGGGAGTGAGGGGTGTTTCTTTGTGCCCGCCAAAGGGCTTCTTAAAGATTCTTTTTGCCTGGCTTTCTCGACATCACTACGATCAGGACATACCATTCAATTCGCCAAGATGTGGTCGGCACCGGCAGACCTCATAGCGGCGAGGGACAACGATCAGACACAAGCGTTCTTGGACGCGATTAAGAGCCCCTTCTATACAGAGTCGCAAGCAAACTCTGCAGTCGCCTCCCTGGGCTTCTCCCTAGGCCTTGCAGTTCTCGTGGCCCTCCTCTTCTGCTTCCTCCGACCGTACAACAACGTTGTCTACGCCCCTCGAGCCAAGTATGCCGACAGCAAGCATGCGCCCCCTCCCGTCAGCAAAGGTCTGTTTGGCTGGATCCCACCGATATTGCGGACGAAAGAGCAAGATTTGGTAGAAAGAGTTGGGTTGGACGCCGCCGTTTTCATGCGGGTGTGTCGCATGCTGAGAAACATTTTCTCGATTGTGGCCGTTCTTGGATGCGGTATCATCATCCCCGTCAACGTCATCGCTGCCAACCGCGATGAGAATAAAGGTGTTGGGTGGTTTGCAAGGATACAGCCACAGTACAGCTTTGGCAGTAAGAGTTATTGGGCATATGTCGTGGTGTCATACATTTTCGATGGAGTCATACTGTTCTTCCTGTGGATCAACTATCGGGCAATCGTGAAGTTGCGAACGGATTACTTCAACAGCCCGGACTATCAACGAAGCTTGCATGCTCGAACGTTGTTGGTCTTGGATGTTCCGCAAGAACTTCGGTCAGATGAAGGGTTGGCGAGGATCACAGACGAGGTCAAGGCAACCCACGACATGCCTCGGACTGCAATTGCTCGCAATGTCAAGGATTTGCCAGAGTTGGTCGAAGAGCACGAGAAGGCGGTGCGAGAGCTGGAGGAGCATCTGGCGAAATACCTGAAGAATCCGGACCGTCTCCCTGCGAAACGACCCACGTGCAAGCCACACAAGAGCGACAAGTCTCATGGCACTTACCCCAAGGGCTCGAGAGTCGATGCAATTGAGTACTTGACTGGTCGTATCAAAGAGCTGGAGATTGAGATCCGGGAGGTTCGAGAGACGGTCGACAAGCGCAATACCTTGTCATACGGGTTTGCCAGCTACCAGAGCATACCAGTTGCACACAGTGTTGCGTATGATGCGCGCAAGAAGGCCCCGCATAACACCATCGTCCGCCTGGCACCAAAGCCCAACGATCTGGTGTGGAAGAACCTGAACATGTCCAAAAAGCAGCGAGGACGGCAAAACTTCATCAACGGCATCTGGATCACTCTGCTCACAGTCCTCTGGATCATTCCCAACATTTTCATCGCGGTCTTTCTCTCCCAGCTGAACAACTTGGCGAACATCTGGCCAGGTTTCAAGGAGGAGTATTATGCACATCCGACGTTGTGGGCAATCGTGCAGGGTGTACTCGCGCCTGCCCTCACAACCGCGTTCTACTTCTACCTTCCCGCCATCTTTCGACGACTCTGCATTAACGCTGGAGACGTGACCAAGACGAGCAGAGAACGACACGTCGCGAGGAACTTGTACAATTTCTTCTGCTTCAACAACTTCATTGTCTTCTCGCTCTTCTCCTCGGTGTTCACCTTGGTTTCGGAGGCGGTCAGGGGGAAGGGCTGGGAAGACATTCAGATCTTCCATCAATTCATGCTCGGTCTTTGTGGAGTTAGTACGTACTGGATCACCTGGATGCTGCAGCGAAACCTGGGTGCTGCTGTCGATTTGAGTCAGTTGTTCACACTGATCTGGGGATCGTTCTCGAGGCGATTCTTGTCACCAACGGTAAGTTGCGAATTAGCACATTTGCCAGGTCGTTCACTGACAACAAATGCAGCCTCGTACGTTGATTGAGCTTTCTGCGCCGCAGGCATTCGACTACGCTGGCTACTACAACTACTTTCTGTTCTACTCGACTGTGGCCCTGGCATTCTCTTGCATCCAGCCTCTGGTCCTGGCGGTCACGGCGCTCTACTTCTGGATGGACTCATTCATGAAGAAATATTTAATAATGTACGTTTTCATAACAAAGTACGAATCTGGGGGCATGTTTTGGCGGTCTGTCTACAACCGCATGATGTTTCTGACCATACTTGGCAACGCGGTCACGGCGTTGGTCATCGCTGCCAACGGACAGCAGGGCAACATCAATACCAACTGGGCTGGACTCGCTGCGATGCTCCCCTTGCCGTTCATCGTCATGGGGTTCAAGTGGTACTGTGCGCGGACATTCGACGATGAGATTCACTACTATCAGAAAGGACAGGCCATTGGTGATTCCGAGGGTTTGGCCGGAACTGAGGAGGGCAAGAAGAAGCGCAAGGGAGATCGAGTTGCAACTCGCTTCGGTCACCCAGTGCTTTACAAGCCTCTGATCACGCCCATGGTGGCGTCAAAGTCTCAGCATCTGCTGAAGTCCATCTACACGGGACGAACATCGATGGATCAGGACGGAGCAACAGCCACTGGATACAGCGACGTCTACATGGACAACATGGACAACCGCCAGCCTGGAAAGACTGCGGGTGGCACTAGCGCTGCACCACAGAACTGGGAAATTGTCAACGAGAACGAAATGGACTTTGAGCATTACAAGAACCGTCCCGAATTCCGCGACGAAGCTGGAGGCGATGGCGAGCTGTTTGGTCGTTCTGGTGATATGATACGACCGGGGACCCCAAGCAGTGTGACGACGGGTGTCACAAGGGCAGGCACATTCGAGTCGAACTACAGCAGAAGTGCCAGCGGATCACGAGATCCCTATGGCCGAAGCCGCAGCGAGTCTCGAGACTCGGAACGCAAGGGCGCAGATGTTGGTATGGTGTATCCCGCAGGATATCACCAAACACCATCCAACCTGCGCGAGCAATCACCAGTGGGTAGCGAGCATGGCTTCTCTCGACCAGGCCACCTCGCACGGCAGGAGAGCCGTGACGGGCTCATGTCGACCGCAGCACCACCAGGACGCAGCACGCCTGTAGACCATTTCGCGGGGACTCCAGGTGGCTACGGCCCTGTACGATATGGAAATATCCCTGGCGACACACCAGGATACAATTCCAACGAAGAAGATACGAGCTACGATTACTTCCGACGTGGAAGGACGCAAGGAAGATAGAGACTGGGATTCAATAGAGATTGGGCGTTTTTGTGCTTTTGTAGGAGTACACTGAGGTGAAAGCATCTGAAAAAAGCATCTAATATCTTGGGAGTGGAGAGGAGCATGGCATGGCATCACAGCGAAACGTGCGCGAAGTAGCTGATCGGGTTGGGTGGGTAGGTGGGTGCGGTGGAGTTTGCTGCATAGTTCACTACTAGTCACGTCGACACGACCTCATCATCAAAAGCGATTTCATCATGTGTTCAGCAGCTTGAGCGATTTCGAGGTGTTGTCTCTTGAGTGGTTTTCCTGAAAATCACTCTCCCCCTGCTGTCCTCCTGTGGCGATCACATGCGGCTATTCTTAGCATTTCCCCGTGCCAAAGCCAAGGGCCGGTCCGGGAACAGCCGCATCGGGCATCGAAATGTGCTGGACAGCGAAACCTCGTCTCAGCCAAGTTCCAACTTCTCTCTCACTTCTCCTGATCAACCACACACAAATCTCGCGACCCAAACAATTTCCCACACACACATCATCGTCGGGAAAGAAATTCCTGGCGACCAAGACATACCGCAATCTTTCACACTCACATTCGAGATCTATGGGCTACTCCGGAACCAGCTCGACCACCGTCTGTACCTCCGCCGACGGCGACATCTACGCGTCCTTTTTCCTCTCCAGCGCTGCGGGCCTGTCGCGCACGGATTCGAGCTTTGCCAGTCGGCTGTGGCGTTTGCTAGCGGTGTTTAGCCCACCGTAGAGGGTTTGCCTTGAGAGTGGGCGAAAAGTTGGAGTGAGAGAGAGGAAACTATCGAGGACGTTCGCTGGATGAGCGTCTAGGAAATACTGGATATTGCCTGTGAGAGGCACGAGAAGGGCGAGCCTAGTTGGAAGAGAAGTGCGACTTTGCGACAATGCCTGCGATGGACGTCGAGAATACCATGAGCGCACTGGATGTGCAGCGCTCGCCGCCTATGAAGATCAACTCCCCGCGACTTGCGCAGCGGGATGCTCCGGTGCAGGAAGAGGTCCCTATTCCCAAGCTGGACCACGATGCGATTAAGGAGAAAGCCAGGAAGCGCAAGAAGAACAAGAAGAAGGGCATGCCGCCAGCGGCACCTGCGGTCAATGTGATCAAGGGCTTCCAGACCCCCGTGACATCTGGCGGCGAGGAGTCAGATGCTTCTGCGGTGGGTACACCAAGGTTCGGCGCAACCAGAATGCAGGATTTCTCCAGCGTCACTTCTAGCCCGGCGATCAGGCCGGCGACTCCAGGTAATGGTGTCAGCGCCCTCAAAGCGCGCCTTGATGCTCTTGCGCTAGACGGTGAGGACACTCGACCCAATCTGGCTCGTGTCATGACCACCAGATCGAATGACGGCAGCGGCGAGGTGACGCCTTCATCTCGTGGCAGCGATGGCGACAAAACTGAGATGGAGTCTTACGACGTTCCCCTTGACCAGGACTTCGTCTCTCCAGACGCTGGAAGTCGCACCCCTCTCTATGCATCTCGCGCGATCGAAGGAGGTCTGCGCACCGAGACCATCCATCGCAAGATGTGCGCGGCCGACTTTGAGCCACTGCGATGCCTGGGAAAGGGAGCATTTGGGACTGTGCACTTGGTCAAACAAGCTGCGACTGGACGTCTCTACGCTCAGAAGCAATTCAAGAAAGCCAGTCTTACCGTGCACAAACGCTTGATCGAGCAGACCCGTACCGAGCGTACCATCCTCGAGTCTGTCAACAGACACCCATTTGTGGTCAAGCTGTTCTATGCCTTTCAGGACCAGGAAAAGCTCTATCTTATCTTGGAATACGCACAAGGTGGCGAGCTCTTCACCCACTTGGCTATGGAGCGCATGTTCCCTGAGGGTGTTGCTTCATTCTACATGGCTGAAATGGTCCTCGCGTTGGAGCATTTGCATCAGAACGTTCGCGTCATCTACCGCGATTTGAAGCCGGAGAATTGTCTGCTCGATGTTGAGGGTCATCTTCTCCTCACCGATTTCGGGCTCTCCAAAGTCGCCCTCGATGGCGAGGATGAGCGTGCCAACAGCGTCCTAGGCACGATTGAATACATGGCACCAGAAGTCGTTGAAGGCAAGGCGTACGACTTTTCAGTCGACTGGTGGAGTCTTGGGGCTATCGGCTTCGACCTCCTAACTGGAAGCCCGCCCTTTGGAGGCAACAACCACGCCAGGATCCAACAGAACATCCTCAAGCAGAAGTTGCAGCTGCCCTACTTCCTCGGACCTGATGCCAAGGATCTACTTACCCGTCTCCTGCGCAAGGAGCCAAGCAAGCGCCTGGGTGGTAGCACGCTCAAGGATGTTAAGGTCCTCAAGTCGCACCGGTTCTTCAGGAAGATTGACTGGAAGAAACTCGAGAAGCGAGAGCTGGAGCCGGTAAGTTGTGCATGGTCGTCATTTGATTTATGATCACGAAGCTGATTGTCTTTATAGCCCATCCAACCGCTCGTAACCGACCCCGAGCTCGCCGAGAACTTCAGCAAGGACTTCACTGATCTGCCGCTGAGTCCAGTGTTCACGCGCGGCAGCAAGCCATTTGACGACTTCCCCTCGTGCCCCCAACCGGAGAGCAACCCATTCGGTGGGTTCAGCTTCGTGGCAAGCAAGAGTCTGCTCGACGGGGATGACTTCATGTTGGACGCTTGACTGCATGGAAGCGGCGGTATCGACACTCACGCGGTCGCCATGCATGCGGATGTTTTGCTTTTGTGCGCGGTTGGACAGGCGCGAGGGTGCATGTGTGGTGTGCTTGCATCTACTGGTACTTGCATTGTACCTTGCGAATCTAGTACTAATGGAACCCATTCACCTTTTCACACGATCACGGGTTGTTTTCTTCTTGCACTTTACGCGGTCACTACTTACCAGGGCTATGCCCGCGTATATCGTGTCAACGCAATCTCGGATCTCTGCCTATACGGCTTGCAACCATGAACCCTGCCCTGTATTGCACCACCATCCTCACTCTCATGATCATGAACAGGCACCGCATGCCAGCCATCTTCCCTCGCCTACGCTGCAGGCGCATTTGTGATCAATAGATCACCCGCTGCCTGTCTCGCAAACATGACCACTCCACTCCACAACAACTCCTCGGCGCTCGATGTCCCCCACATCTCCACCTCCCGCACAATAAACATCCTCACACAAGCCGAGCATCCGCCGCCCGCATCTCGTGACGAAGCCAGCCGCTCAAACAAGCAACGCCCCTAACCTGTTCCTGTCAACACAACCCTGCAGTGTCATCACTCGCATCGCATGTGCTCCGTGGTTTGCAGCGTCGCATCGCAAAGCACAAACACGCTTTCAAGCTTTCCTCTCGCTGCCGCATCTGGCCGATCTTCCATGGTCGAACCCCGCATCGAGCGCCAGGAACGGTGCACGACGGGGGCGATCGCTGGCGGCGCGGCCAGTGAGAGCTGCTGGAAGTGAGTGCGGGAGGAATCGATGTGCAGAACGATAGTCTGTGGATGCACAGGCACGGTAGTGGTTTTTCGGGGGGCAGAGGTCCGGCTTTTGGAGTGGATTTGGGTCCATGAACTTCCTGGTCCGGGCATGGATTGACAGGGAGTGGGCATCCCGGGATTGGAGGGAGGGAGGGAGGATGGAACCTCTTCATCATGCGGTGAGTTTGTGTTTAAATGGTCTTGTTCGTGCACGTTTTGGGTCCTCGCGAGGGTGGGTTCGTCTCTCTTGCTCTTTCTCTCCTCCCATTTCTCTGGACCGAACGGCACGATATACCTGTTCACGATGTGGTCTTTAAGCTTGCTCGCCTCTGCGACGGCTGTTGCTGCTGTCCCTCAATTCGGAGGAGGATACGGAGGAGGAGGATGGAACCACGGCTGGGGCAAGGGACCTTGGAATCACCCTGATTGGCACGGCGGGCATCATGGCTACAATCAGACGGGAGAGTCGCAGCAAGAAGCCAGACAGCGCGCTGCTGCTGTGAAGGAGATGTTTGAGTTCTCGTGGGAGGGATACTACAAGTAAGAAGATCACGTTGTTATTCTTGAAGGGATTCTTGCTAAGAGATGCAACAGATATGCTTTCCCCAACGACGAGCTCCTCCCCGTGAACAACAGCTTCAGCAACTCGAGGAATGGATGGGGTGCGTCGGCTGCGGATGCCCTGTCTACCGCTCTGGTCATGGGCGAGAAGGACATTGTGAACCAGATCATCAACTACGTTCCTAAGATCAACTGGTCTGTGAGCTACGAGAACGAGGCTGTCAGTTTGTTCGAGACGACGATTCGTTATGTGGCTGGACTTCTGTCTGGATACGATCTTCTGAGCGGGCCACTAAAGTACCTGGCGGAGGACGTAAGTGTTGATATCCAAACGAGGATGAAGATTATTTTTGCTAATAGTTTCCCAGCAAAGCAAAATCCCAATTCTCCTCGAGCAGGCTAGGAATCTCGCCAACAACCTCAGCTACGCCTTCGACACTCCATCTGGTGTGCCGTCGAACAACCTCTACTTCAACAACCGCAGCACAGACGGCTCCACCACCAATGGCCTGGCCACAGTCGGCACGCTCGTTCTTGAGTGGACCCATCTCTCAGACTTGACCGGCGACCCATCGTACGGCCAGCTTGCACAAAAGGGCGAGAGCTACATCCTCAACCCATCGCCCCCATCAAGCGAGCCATTCCCTGGTTTGGTTGGCACGAACATTGCCATTTCCAATGGATCCTTCGTGGATGCCGTTGGTGGGTTCAACGGTGGCGACGACAGTGCTTACGAATACTTGATCAAGATGTACGTCTACGACAGCGCCAGGTTTGGACAGTACAAGGATCGGTAAGATAGCCCCTTCCCTCAACACCTTCTACCCAACACCCTAACATCACATAGCTGGACCCTCGCCGCCGACTCCGCCATCCAATACCTCGCCTCGCACCCCTCCTCCCGCCCCGACCTCACCTTCTGCGCCACATACGACGGCACCGTGACCAACAACAACTCGCAGCATCTCGCCTGCTTCGACGGCGGCATGTTCCTCCTCGGCGGCCTGGTCCTCAAAGAGCAAAAGTACACCGACTTCGGCCTCCAGCTCGTCGACTCCTGCGAGGACACCTACTCCCAAACCCTCACGGGCATCGGCCCCGAGTCGTTCAGTTGGAACACGACGGACATCCCTGCGAACCAGACGGCGTTCTATGAGCGCGCGGGTTTCTGGATCACGAATGGGAATTACATCCTCAGGCCGGAGGTTATTGAGAGTTTTTATTATGCTTATCGGGTTACGGGCGATAGGAAGTATCAGGATGTGAGTTGCAATCATCCATCTACTCGAGGAATAGGGTGAATGGATCGCTGACGATGATGTTCTTGCAGTATGCCTGGAGCGCCATCCAAGCCATCAACACCACGACCCGCGTGGGTTCAGGCTTCTCCTCCATCAACGACGTGAACGCCGCCGGAGGTGGTGGATTCATGAACTTCCAGGAGTCGTTCTGGTTCGCGGAGGTGCTGAAGTACAGGTACAGTTTCGTCTCAACCACCACGCAACGAAGGAAAACACCGAATAATAGACTAACGATACTTTTCTTCGTAGCTACCTCATCCACGCCCCCGATAACATCTGGCAAACCAACCACGACGGCGCAAACTCCTACGTCTTCAACACAGAAGCCCATCCTATCAAGGTAAGCACATGAATCAACAACCACAATCACACCCCTGTGAACGCGCACGTGGAAAATTATATCCAAACGACGCACTCCAGCTAACAAGGATGGGTGCATACAGGTCGCGGGAACTCCCATCTAAACCAGGCACGGAAGCTGCAGGAGCCTTCATAGCCGTATACAGTACACAAATGCACAGAAATTCTGTACCGGAATGAAGACTTGCCGAAACCGTTTCGTGGTTGTTTTCCCGTGAGATCCCTGCTCCTTGCTACAACCACCGCCGCCATTATTAGCATTGCCGTAATGTGCTTCCATGCCTTTCCCACCTTCGCTTGGTTTTGCTAGGTAGGTGAGAGGAGGGGGACTTCCAAGGCGATTCTGACGAGATTACTTAGAGCTTGGCGGTCATTTGGTGTGTGCTATGTAAGTTGCCATTTTTCTCGTTTCTATTTGTACTCTACTCTTTTCCGCCTGCGTTTCTCGCGAAAAATGACTGCGCAATTAACCGCAGAGATCAAGCGTTTTCGAGCTTCTGCCTCGAATCCTCCTCCTTCCACCGGCTGCATGAAGCACTATGACGGTCTGGCTCATGACCATGACACAGGACAATATTCACTTTCGACGGCTCCAAAAGATGGACTGGACTTCGAACGCTCCAGCGCCTTGCACAACGCCATCGTCCGCCATGGCTGGGTTGCCCGAGGTCACCATCTATCCGAGTTGCCGCAAAGGACATATTGGGAACGATGGGCGCCGACTCTGACCCCGTACCAACTCGAGAGTCTTCGCGAGAGGTTGCATCCAAGCGTTCTAGCATTTCTTCAGCAGGCGCTCGAATTGCCAGATTTCTATCCTGGCACGTTCCAGCCACCGGTCTTCTTCTACCATCTCGTGGGTCTTAGTGCTCCGTTGGAGCTCTTTGCGAACCATGAAGAAACTGAGGGTGATCGGTATGTTACGCTGTATAGTCTGCAAGACGCAGTGGCGACAGAGGGCAGGCTGGCGGGTGGTGTGGTGTACGATCAAGTTCGGCATGAATGCGCTCTGATAAAAGATGTGGACGATACTCCAGCCTTGAGCTTCGAAGAGCGCCAGCTCTCCTGGAAGCCCCTGGAAACGATCCTAACCGAATATTGTGACATGATCGAGGCGGACAAAGTGGTGGCTCTTCCAAAAAGCGTGAAAGGACCAGAGCCATTCGAGTATGTTCGAAGTCCAGCAGGAGGCTACGCCATGAAAGCGATTCCAGAGCAGGAACTTCGAGATCCTAGGACTGGCGCCAGGAGGACGGAGAAGACATCTGATCCTTGGGTGATGGTCCCCTTCACCTCCAAGGATGTTGAGATGGCGGTTGTGGCATGGGACCGTCTGATCGAAGTGATTGAAGCCCGGATGCCAAAGCAGAGCTTTGTCAAAAAGTGTTGTCGAGAAAGTGTGTATTCGGTGAAGACTCCGGGACGAGCGGGTCTGCGACGAGACAGCTTCGCCTTCTCCTTCCTCAGTCGAGCTGCAAAACCAGGATTCTCGAAGATAGCTCCCGGGCTGAGACTCTTGACCGCAGAGGAATTCGTGCATCAGCCCTTCCAGGATGTGACACTTGGCCAGGCGTGCTCAACACCACCCATCCTGCTGCTCAAGAATGACGATCTGCCAGATGAAGAGCGCCGGCTGGAAGTCAGAGACGAAGTTCCTGCGGGACTGTGCCTTGGAGATTGCGATGCCGACAAGGCATTTCCGTACGAGAACGTGGTCCGAATGGTAGGTCCTATTCAGGGCCTCCTTGGCAGGCCAGATGAGAAACCGGATGAATTGCACGAGCTCCCAAGAGCGAACGAACTGCACAAGATCCTGGAAAGATTCAGTGACTTGGTGGAAAGTGGCCAATGGATCGTAGGCCCGGATGGAGTCGAAAGCAGAGCCATGCATATTGATGACTCGTAGCCTCGCAGCGAGATTTGCAATTCCTCATATCACGCAGTCATCACGAATGCGTTGGAGAATCCGTATTCAAAGCGCCATGCGGCGGGTATCCCTCCTCCTCGCTATAATGACGGAAAACCTCATCCCTCATCAGCACCCTCGGAGCTCGTCGGCCAGTGAACAGCTCGAACTGAGCGAACGCTTGCTCGGGAAGCATGTCGAGACCGTCCATCAAGATCCAGCCTTTACGGCCTTCGCTCTGAATTTGTCGGACCAGAGGCGTCACAATCGGCATGTACGCCAGCTCTACGACGACGCCACCTGTACGACTGCCAAGCCAGTCTTTGGGCAATGTGAAGTTGGTCGGTGTGCCATCAGCTGTTTGGGTTGGGATGCAGCTCACGATCATGGTTGGATGGCGCATGTTTGGTGGCCATTCGCTTTCGAACGATGCCAAAGGAATGACTGCAGTGGTCGCAGCGCTTGATGGGCTGAGTTCTGCAATCTCGTTCGTGCGAATCAGGCGGTTGTAGTGCTCAGCCAGTTCTTCTGCATTGCCTTTCGTGCGATTGCAGACAAAGATGTTCTGTACGCCGAGCGAGATCATGGCATATATAGCAGCGCGAGCCATGCCACCAGCGCCGCAAACAAGACCAGTACTTGACGGGCGAACGGTATTTGCGGGAGAGAGGCCACGCCGAATGCAAGCTCGTATGCCAATCCAATCTGTGTTGTCGCCATAAAGAGCTTTGACCGGGCCACTTCGGTTGCGTTCACGAAAGATACCAACCTCGCTGGAAACAGACTCGATAACGGAGTCGTTCCTGAGGGGAATGACTGTATTCAAGGCCCCGATCGCTTTGGCTTGAGGACTGAGCAGATCCATCATCGTGAGCGTCTTCGTCTTGAACGGCTGCACAATGGCTGCACCGCCAAAGTCGTGCTCCCTCACAAGAGCAACGAAATCTTCGAGCGTTGATGCGGAGTGCGTTCTGTACGAGTGTGGCATGCCGCAAGCGTCGTACGCTGCATTGTGCATCGCTGGCGAGAGCGAGAAGCTCACATTAGCACCGTAGATGAAGAATCGCATCGGCTCGTGTACAAAGCTTGCGAACAATGCTTCGTTCCGTTCTTTCGCAGTGACAAGGGGTAGTGCGTCGACTCTGGGCCTTTCAATGGTAATGTCGATCGGCCTGTTTGGTGCAGCGACTGGCGTTAAGATATTGTTGAAGCACATTGATGTTCGTCCTTGCCTGCCCGTGCAGTACGCTATCAGACGTGTGCCATGACCTGCATGTAGACTCTGCACACGCTGCTGGAATGCTTGGATGGCGAAGTTGTCTGCGAGCGTTCCGTCAGGCATTGTAATCTTCACCAAATCACACCCGAGAGATTGGGCCTTTCGATAGATGTCCAAGCACTGCTGGCTCTGCCAACCATCATGAAGGCGTTGAGAAGCCAGAAACTCGCCAATGATCTTGGTCCTTCCCTTGGTCGCAAGAAGGTACTTCAGCTGGATATCTTCCAAGGTAAGATCCAGCGCGCAGTACTCCGGTGCCAGACGAAGACAGTACTCGAGCAATTGAGACCTGCTCACTTGCTTGGACTTCTTGGAATCCTCCTCTTTCGCCACTACGATGGTAATGGGCAAGATTGTCGAACGTCTCAAATTCGCGAAAGCCTCGCTCACCAGGTTGAAGCAGCTGTGTTTCCCAAGTTTCCAAGTATCGCTGTTTCGCGGGCTCGTGCTAACATCGAGTTGCACTGCATCTACGCCGATTTGCGCATCGTCCAGGTTCAATCTATGGGCAACGACGTCCTCTGCGGATAATGTCACGGCAGAGGTGAACTCCAGCTTGTCGACGCTGATTTGCGATAGTGGATAGGCGGATTGATGTGATCTGCCTCTGTCGTGGTCTCCAATGATATTTCGCAACAGCTTGAGGAAATCATGTTCCGCACGCTTCAGAGTAAGGAACGGCCCGTTCACAGTCCTGCTGTATGGAGTTTTGCCATCGTGCGAGGCATCCTTGTCAAGCAATTCGCTGACATTGAAGAATTCATAATTCGAGCATTCTCGCAACAAAGCCTCGCTTGCACGAATCAAGTCCTGAATCCTCTCTTCCGTCCAGACGCGGATGTAAGTTGAAATTCCAGGTACGTCCCTCGTCACGTATATGACAGGATGGGATTGAGCGAACTCTTGGAGCAGCTTGGCACCGTCGCTTTCGAGGTCGGCGAAACTGCAAATGATCACAGCATGCCTGCCGTGAGCTGTCAAAAGTTGCTTCAAGACTTCGCAGTGCTTCCTGTGGTATTCTGCTGGGCCATGTAGTTTTCGGTACACAGTCCTGGATGATCCGGCGGCTTCTGCAAAGGCTCTATCAGACTCGATCATGCGTCTTGAGTAAGCGGTAGCAGCGAGAAATCCAAGAGAGCTTTTGCCTACACCTCGAACGCCGATGAGCAGAACTGAGGCATCCGACTTGAACGCGATCTTCCGAGGTAGCGATTCGAGCCTTCCGACATTTGATGCAGGTCCGTTTGGAGGTGTGGGCGTCGCACTGGATTCTCTTGACTTCGGGACTTGGTGGATAAGAGGTTCCTTTGAGTTAGGTCTGTTCATGTCCTGGAAAGACCGCTTGACGCCTGCATGCATTGTCGCCATACTGTGTTGAACTGGATGGAAGTCAGCGTGTGCCATCTTGTTTCGAGCTGTTATCGATGCATCAACATTGACGGCATTGCTTTAGCAATGGAGATGGACAAGGACTAGATTCAAACGAGCATGAAACTGCTGCAATAGCCAAGTGGCTCGGGATATCTTACCCGGTACACAGGCTCAAGCATGTGAGAAGTCAGGTGAGTGAGACTTGCACCGACGGAAGTGGATCACTCCGATCTTGAGTCCACAAAGACAGACGAACTCGTGCTGAGCGCCTCATTCGTTCCCAATCATGGCACATTGTGCAGAGCGGGTGACTAGGACGACACGACTGTGGTGTTGCTACAAGCCTGGAAATTGATACCTCCGGCGGAAGAGTCTTTTCCCGGACGAATCATCGTGGCCGCCGTTTGGGTTGTGGAGGCTTGTCCTTGTGTGTTGACACGTCCGTGTGACGAGCAGAAGCTAGCACCGGCATTCGTCTTGGGCACTTGTTCGCCTGGCGATAAAATCAATCAATAGGAGGAGAGACGAGGTGGTATCTTCGAGGATGACGACCTGCTGCTGCCGCCATTTGCCCCGGCCTGCTCCTCCTCCCCCACTTCTCCCCATTCGCTCCGCACGGTGGTGAGACCCACTGTGAACACACTTCACCAGCCAACTTGGCCTCGTTTCTCAGCACGTTGTTGATGGCAGACTATGCCGTGCTGCCATGTTGCAGGATATCCACGATGGGCCGTCAGAGAGAGACACAGATACCACAAGCCGCAAGCGACCATCTCAGACCGGAGAGCCGGCAGCGAAGAAAGCAGACCGAGCAAAGCGTGTTCGCGTCTCCAGGGCCTGCGATCAATGCCGAGCAGGGAGAGAAAAGTGTGATGGAGCACAGCCTACTTGCCAGACATGCGAGATCCAGAACCGGTCTTGTACTTACCATGAGCAGCCGAAGAAGAGAGGCATTCAGCCAAACTACATTCGAACCCTGGAGCTGACACTCGCCTGGCTTTTGCAGACCTACCCTGGATGTGAGGTGAAGCTGTCTCAACTACTTCCGAATCCGAACGAAGAAGTCCATCAACTTATTGCCTTCAAGGAGGCTAATGCATCAGACGCTTTGCACGCAGTTTGGAGGAACGGCATTGTCTGTAGACAGATTGACCAACTTCTGTCCGGTGCCACCATCGAGATCCCACAGCAGACCGACGATGATTCAGGTGCCGCACAGCTCAATGACAGTGCCTATGGAGGAAACGGTACTGATTTCGGCGAGGTCAATGTGCCGTACCATTCGCCACCTCAGTCAGCACCCTCAGATGGGCATGCAGCCTTGTTGGATGTACAAGGCTCTGGGCTACCTTTCTCGCCCCCTCAAGGCTCTTTCAGTCAACCGCAATCAAGTGTGGCTAGGTTGCAGCTACCGACGAAGGCATGGTCCATGCTAGAAGACTACTTTACCTTCACCCAGACTTGGCTTCCCATCACTGAAAAGCATGACATCTTGAAACTCATGTACTCGTACCCTGCACCTGGCTTACCCAGGAACGAAGCTGTCTCGTCTGACCACGCCGAGCTTTGGAGCATAATGACTTGGGCGGCCGCGCGAATGGAAGGCGAGGCTAGGATGGAAGCTTCTCGATGCAGAGACATCGCCAGATCTCTGATTCCAAAGGAGGCCAACATAACTCTTGGCCATGTCAAGACTCTACTCATCTTGGGCCTCGTCGACTTGTTGAACGCCACTCTACTGCCTGCTTGGCTCACAATCGGATCCGCCGTCCGTCTAATGGCCCATCTTACCTCTCAAGAGAACACTGGAAGCTCGCTCATAGGAGATCGCGTGAAGCATACGTACCTTGCGGCGTTCGTACTCGAAAGCACTATTGCCTCACAAACTGGAGCCTTGGCCCATTTGAAGCCAGAAGACATCACTTCAGTTGGTCCTGTTGAGGAAGACGGACTGGACGAATGGTCGCCTTGGCAAGACCCAGCGAATGAATCAGGCTCACAGAAATCACCAGCCAGGTCAATAAGTACTTTTAACGAGCTCGTTCGCATGGCTCTTCGCAGACCGCCGAGTCTCACGGCGACTCCCCAAAGTCCCCATCCTCCTCAGGAACTGAGTGTTGTCTTTGACTTACTTCGCAATGGCAGCGCAAACAACAGCAGGCAGCATCCATCTGCGCTTCTGGCCAACCGGCGTCAGTCGGACCAAAACACCGATTTAAATAATCTACCAACAGTCGGAGCAACCTCTATTACTCACGCCCGCACGCATTCCTCTCCAATGGATTTCTGGAATGTACAGCCTTCAGGATCACAAGGCCTACAGGGCATGTCTTTAGAGACTCAGTACCCATTCATGAGCATTCCAAACGAGACGACAGAATCTCTACCAGGAAGTACACCGGCACAAATGACAGTCTCCACAGCCACTCCCTCCCTTTGGCTCGGTGAGAGCTCTCATGCCCGAATGCCGGAACCACACCAGCATTCGCAAGCGGGACCTACTAGTCAGGCTGGAGCAGGAGGGGACATTTTCGAGGAGTTGGCCATGCTCGATCGCACTGACTCGACCCAGAAACCAAACTTCATGGAGAACCTGGGATTTGGGCCTGATTTGGACCTGGCAGAGTTCTTCGGGGCCGATTATCAGCCTTCGGATCCTTTGCTGGCTTATATGCAGCCCAACGAGTTTGCAGACTTCTCCCAAGCATACGAGGCTGAGAAGGACGCTGGTTGATAAGCCTCATGGAGGAAGAGATGAATAAGAACTGCCGCACAATGACGATGTGCAGCATCCATCCAAGATATCACGCCAACGACAGTGAAAATTCTAGGATCGCTCACGCAAAATTCCTTTTCAAAGGGTATATGGGTATCGTTACCATTACAATGCTCATCGATCCGTCTATGCTTCTATCTTTCTATGCTGCGGCCAAAGCCACTCGCTGCATTCAAACGCCATCTCCACCTTGTCGGCAAGTCACAATTGGGCGCGTGGCGCTTGCTCGAGAGCTGGTTGGGGACGACCGTTGGCCTCTTTTTTGTCGAGATCGAAGTCGGCAACGATCTTTTGCCACGAGATAGCCGCACGTCGTGCATGTTGCTCAGGCACTGAAGATTGAGGCTCAATCAGTGTGCGGCTAAATAGCTCTGCACTGAGGTAGCCTTCGTAGCCAAGGTCCACGATGAGGGCCTTGAGAATGGCCTTGATGGGAAGATAAGCGCCTCGATCTTCTTCGCCGTAGAACAGCCGGCAATTCCTCGACCAGCTCATTCGAGGACATTGCTCTGGGTTGTAGAACTCGTGGTCTTCCAAAAGGGGTTTTGATAATCGTTCTGCGTCAACGACTTGGACGAAGGCGATCTTCTTGACATCGACGGTCTGCACAAGCCGCTTTAATGATGCTTGCATATCGGCGTCGGCGTTTGGGTTCTTCCCTGCAGGCGAGGTCGGGTCCGCGTATACTCGTCCAGCGAAGTTGTACGTATCGAAGCAGATCTTGAAGTTGGGACGATTTACCCGACACACGACTTCGTAGCATCGTTCCCAAAGATCGACATGTGTTCCCCAACACAACGCCTCATATGCGAATTCTATACCTTCCGGAGCACCAAGATCCGCAACCTCGACCATATCCTGAGTAATGAGATCCAGGTCCCCACTCACAAGCTCCTCAGGCAAGCAAGTCGACGGAATGGCAATCAAGCTCGTCCCCAGATTCTTCGCCAGCTCGATCCAAAGCTTCATCTCTTCGACCCTTTCCGCATGCTTCTCTCGGTCTCGAAGGCCATCGTAGTGCATGAAAGGTTGCAGGCAGATGATGGATATACCTCGCTCGTCACATAAGGATCGGACTTCGTGGGCGGCTTTGATGTGGTTTTCGGGAGTGGCGCCTCCGGGAAATTCTTTAGCAACGTAGAACAAATCTTCGTAGAAGAGCTCGATGTCGAAGCCGTGCCGAGCGGCTTGGTCGAGTTTGGAGGGGAGGTCGTGGACCCAGGCGCGGCCGAGGGAGTGTGAGCAGATTGCTGGACGGCAAGGCATGTTGTCGACGAGGAGAGATAGAGAGTTTGGAAAGGGCGATTCTCAAGGAGAGGAACAAAAAAGCTGCAAGTTACCTTTTGAAGTAGCAAGGCACGAGATAGGTATTGCGTGAGGTCGTACAGTAATCGTTCTCGGATCAACCCATGTGATACGACGTCGCGTAAAGTGCAACACCAAACACAGGCCTTTCTCTTTCCCTATCGCTCCTGCCTGAATGGGACCCACACCGTCTGGAAGGACTTTATCATGGTGAGCCACGTTCTCGTGAGGAAGTCCGGAGCTGTGTTTAGTCTGCAGGATGAATGCAAGCGCGGCCTGGGAAAAGCGTTGGCGAGGCTGGAAAGAGTTCTTCCACGCGTGAGAGACAGGCGAGAAAGACATGGGACGTTTTGGCGACCGTCTATGTTTAGATTTTGTGTCAGGGGCGACTGCACGAGCTGTATGGCCTTGCTTCGGTGCGACTTGAGAGATACGGTGTGCATGAGTCTAGAGTAGATCAAGAAAAGAACATCTTCAACAGCAGGACGGTCTAGGATTAGCGCCACAAGAAGACAAGCGGGTCATTCACCTAACTGTGTGGTGGCCTGAAAGACACCTCTTCCAATGGATCTGAAAAGGATGAAAGAATAAACACCCCCGAGTCAAGACTTATCCACAAACGAAGGATGGACACTCACGAAGCGAGAACAATGCGAGAGTGAGCGAGAGCAGTGACCTCGACGGACTCCACTCTGCGTTATCGTTGACATCTCCCTCCTGCTGCAAGCGACGAAAATGCCAGCCGACATCCTCACTATCGCCGTAATTGGCACAGGCCTCATTGGGCCAAGACACGCCCAAAGCGTGCAGTCAAACCCGGACGCGAGGCTGCTCTGCGTCGTGGACCCTCGGCTTGAAGCGAAGGAGGTAGCTGAGGCCTTCGGCGTGCCCCTTTTCGAGAGCATTAAGCAGATGGTAGCAGAGGGTCACCGTCCAGATGCTGCGATTGTGTGTACTCCCAACAGCACACACGTCGCTGTGAGTTTAGAGCTCTTCAAGGAAGGCATTCATGTGCTTGTAGAGAAGCCTATATCCATAGACATTGCTTCTGGAAAGCAACTCATCACTGCTGCCGAAGAGGCAGGAAGGCATTTGCTCGTTGGTCATCATCGACGCTTCAATCCATATGTCACAGCTACCAAGAACGCACTGCTTGAGGGGGCAGTTGGTCGTCCCATAGCAGTCTCAGGCCTCTGGGCAACCTACAAGCCAGGTTCCTACTTCGCACCCCCAACAGCATGGCGTGCAGAGGCCTCCAGCGGCGGCCCCATCCTTATAAACCTCATCCACGAGGTCGACATCCTGCAATATCTCCTCGGTCCCATCTCCCGCGTGCACGCCGAGAAGACACTTTCTCAACGCGGACATCCAGCAGAAGAAGGCGCCGCGATCCTCCTGCGCTTCGCCTCCGGCGCCGTAGGGACCTTCATCCTCTCAGACGCCACGCCTTCTAATCACTTCTTCGAGAGCGGCACTGGTGAGAATCCCAAGCTGCCACATTCTGGCGAGGATTTCTACAGGATCTTTGGAAGTGAGGGGACGTTAAGTGTGGGTGATATGAAACTTCAGAGATATAGAGAGGGGGGGCAAAGGACTTGGGAGAGGTTGTTGAGCGTGGAGGATGTGGAGGTTGGGAACGAGGTGCCGTTTGATGAGCAGGTGAAGAATTTGGTGGGCGTTATTAGGGGAACGCAGGAGCCGAGATGCACGGGGGCGGATGGGTTGAGGGCGTTGGTTGTTTGTGATGCTGTCAAGAAGGCTATGGAGACGGGGCAGGCGGTTGATATAGAATGATGAATAAGAATGCAGTCCATAGATTTGACGTTTCGATTCATACAAGTCGTACTGCGAGAGCAGAGCTCCATCGCCTATCTGGCCTTTGTACACCGTATCCTCATAGCCATACAAGCTAGCGATCGTTACCATTCAATCCCATACTCTAGAGACAATCAAATATCACTGTCCCTCTCCATAGTCTTCTCAACATGGTCCATCTTCTCCTTTGCAACACTCAAACCCGCACCTTCGGCATCGTGACGGAACTCAGCATCCCTTTCACGATCCTGGTCGATAATGATCTTGTTCGCCTTTCGCACAGGCTTGGTCTCGAACAGGCGGTCCATATCCTCGAGTGGGATGGACTTGGTCTCTGGCAAAAGGAACCAGACGAAGACGATACTGGCAATCATCATGGAGGCGAAGAAGAAAAAGACACCGCAACCGCTGTTGCCCATCGTGTCGAACATTTGGGGAGTGAAGCGAGAGATGATGAAGTTCCAGAACCAGTTGTTGGCTGGTCCACTGTTAGCTTCCGTAAAGTATGTGGAGGTCATTCAAGGTATGCTTACCTGCTGCAGAGGCTTGACCCAGGCCACGAGTGTTCATGTCGAACATTTCGGAGTTGATGACCCAAGGGGTACCGTTCCACGATGGCGTGTAGAAGGCTGTCCACAGGTACTATCGAACAGTCAGAATTTACATCGCTTTGCAAACATGATGGTTGCTTACGAAGAAGAATATGGCAGCAATGCCACCGCTGCTCAAGCTGCCGGAGGTCTGAGACACATCCCTAGTGGAAATGTAGCCACCGATAATCCACATGCAGATGGAACCGCCAGCAGCACCAATGATGAGCAGGTTCCTTCTTCCGAGGTTGTCAATGAGGAAGAACATCCACACAAAGGTCAGGACAGTCTTGATGACGCCAAAGATACCAGTGGTGAGGAAGCCAGTGTTGGTCCCGGAGACACCAATGGCTGCGAAACTTGTTAGTAATCGTTTGAGATCGATACTAGATGTATCGCTCACCTTCAAATACGGTTGGAGAGTAGTAATTGATGGCGTTGATTCCGGATCCGTTCTGCCACATGAAGAGCAGGCCACCAAGGATGAATCGCCATTGTACCTTGCGGCTGCGGCCGACAGCCTTGAAAGGCTTCCAGAAGCCCTCACCGATGGTCGCGGCCTGCTCCTCCATAGCAGCGTCCAGCATTGCCACCTCTTCTACCATGTAAAGCTCTTCAGCTCCTAGGTTTCGCATCCAGCACAGGTTGTTCAACGCCTGCTCGCGGCGATGCTTGCTCAACAACCAGCGTGGGCTCTCCCTGATCCAGAAGGCTCCAGTGAGAAGCAGTCCAGCTGGGATGAGTTGGACCGCGAAGGGAATGATCCATTGCTTGTGGCTCGGTGCCATGGTCTCAGAGAGGCCGTAATTGATCCAGAATCCAACGAGGCCTCCGATCTGCCACCCAAGCTCGTATATGCCGACAATGCGGCCACGGATTGCAGGAGGTGCAATCTCACTGATGTAGATTGGCGTGATCATGGAGGCCGCACCGACTCCAATACCAGCAAGGACTCGTCCGGCGTATATAAGGCCAAGGCCACGGTCGCCGTTGGCACCCAACATCAGGCCAGCGCCGAGTATGAAGACGAGGGAGAAGATGATGAGACTCAGCTTGCGGCCGAGATAGAATGCAGAGGCTAAAGATCGTCTTGTTAGTGACGTCTCATGGTCAAAATGGCGCTGTGCTACTCACGGTATGCAAAGAACGAGCCAAAGAAGGCGCCCGCTTGGTAGATGGAAACGATGTTGGACTTGACGAGAGCGAGATGCGAATCGCTCATCTCGCCGAACTTGAACTCGTCCATAAACGCCGGCAATGCCAATGTCGTGCCGATGAAGGCAGAGTCGTAACCGATCATGCATGAGGCGAAACTGGCAATCGCTGCAGATGCGTAGACTCTCCAGTTGTAGACGTTCTTGGGCGTCGGTCGGTCCTCGACTAGGGTGAGGAAGCCTCCCATGGTGGATAGTTGGGCGTGATTGTCGTGTCGTAGTCGAAGGAAGCAAGGAGGATGACTCGAATAGACTCCTTACAGAAGCTGTCAACCTAAACAGACTTTTGACCTGAGCAGAAAAGACAATGTCCTGTGAAAACCCCGGGGAAAGATATGGCTTATTACCACCTCACACAATGAGCCCCACGGGGAAGACGTATGAACAGGATGGGTGAATGAAAAGCGTCGCCATGGTCATCGTCGTAATCTGGCCTCCGCCATGCGGGAAGAGAATTCTCGCGCTACGCCAGCAAGTCCACCGCCCAGACTCGACTTTGCCGTGGCGAGAAAAGCCCAGCTTGGGAGCGAGATGGAGGTGATCTGCGCCGACTCCACGTTTGTCTCCACACGAACGTGCCGCCGAGCCGCCAGTCGCCGATTGCGCATGGCCGTCACATGGTGGATAAAGGCACTCCCGGTCCGAGCTTTGAGATGAACTTTCTTTCCCCATGGGTGTCGCCACGAGGCGGAGGCAGTGGAGGAAACGTACGAAACATTCAATCAGGCTGACTGAAAGCTGCGTGACGATTGGGTGAATTCGGAAACGTACCGTACTTACACCTTTGATCAAGTTTCCTCGCTGAGTCCTCTTTTTCGAGAGCATCTTTTTCATCCAAAGGACTGCGAAGCCTAGACTCAAGTCCAATCAAGGCCCAACAAGACGTATTTTCGGCCAACATGGAAACGCAACAGCAAGAAATCGTCACCTGTCCGGCACCAGCAGTCGATCATTTCGAACGCCACGGCTACCTGTTCGGATATCCAATCGCCCACTCTTACTCGCCGTTCTTACACAACACAGTCTTCGAGCAACTAGGCCTACCATTGGGTTTCTCTTTGCTGGAATCGACAGACATCGACCAATTCCTCAGACTGATCAAAGACCCAAGGCTTTACGGTGAGCTCGAGATCGGTCCATTCTTCGGAACAATCTAAGCTAACGTCCCTCACCAGGCTCCGCAGTGACGATGCCATTCAAAGTGGCCATAATTCCGCACCTGGATGACCTCACGGATGAAGGACGTGCCGTAGGTGCGGTGAATACAATCTTCCGGCGAGGCGACAAGTTCATCGGAACCAACACGGACACGATAGGAGTCCGGGAGAGCTTCTACCAGAACATCGCTGAGCCTGATAAACTCTTTCACGGCCGGCCTGGTATGGTCATAGGCGGCGGCGGCGCTGCACGGTCGGCTGTGTATGCGTTAGTCCAGTTCATGAAGTGCCGGACTGTCTATCTCGTCAATCGAGATGCGGGTGAAGTCGACGCCGTGATAAGCTGGTGCAAGTCACAAGGGTATGGCGATGGTCTGGTGCATGTGACCAACGCTACTCAGGCGGAAGGGCTTGAGGGTCCAGGGGCCATCGTCGCCTGCGTGCCTAACTTCCCCCCTTCTACCGACGCAGAGAAGGAGGCGAGAAGAGTGGCAGAGGTGTTCCTCAACAAGCCTCACAAAGGAGCGATGTTGGAGATGTGCTACCATCCCTCTCCATGGACAGAACTCGGTGGCATCGCGGAGAAAGCTGGCTGGCAGGTCATTATTGGAACCGAGGCAATGATCTATCAAGGTCTGCAACAACATACTTACTGGCATGGCCGGACGCTTGATCAGCTCCCCGTTAAGGAGGTGAAGGAAGTGATCGCGAAGGAGTTGGCAAAAGCACGGTTGTAGGCAACTGTTCAGGAAATGCCGTGTGTTGGACGCGTTGCTGTTTGATGTAGTAGTTGTAGCGCTGTACTTCCGCGTGGAGCCACGAGGTTACACCAACACCTTTATCGTCTTGGCATCGATATACCAAGTCAGGCTGAGATCACCGTGGTACTGCAATATCGGCACGCCCTCGGTATGCCTCGGGCCGGGAAGAGAGCCATTTCGTCGCGGGCGTCCTCGTATAGACAAGTTGTCGTTGTATTCTTAGCTGATTAAACAACGCCAATACTGATCCTTCTGTAGTAACAAGCTCATCTAGTCAGCTCCCCGTTTGCTTAATGCAGACGTTGCTCTTTTACTGTACGCCGGGTCTGTTGTAGTCCAGTTGTTGGACCCTTCGCCAGACCTCTCTGACGGTACGTTCCTGCGTCTGCCGTCCGGTCTCAGTTGCCGAGTCTCCAGCTGGACGGAGAGCAAGATACAGTCGACTGCCGAGATGTGCGTCTAATACAGGAGCAGTGCTTGGGTCGTTTGGAGGGTTAGCAGATGTCACCAAGCCTCCTGCTTCCTTCAAAAGGCAAATGCCGGCTGCAACGTCCCATTCCCTAAACAGCCACATGTCAGAAGGATCATATAAAATAGGGCTGTGGGAGCGCACCAGCATCCTCCCTCCCACCAGATGTCGAAACTGCCCATCGCACAGTATGCAAGATCAAGCGTGGCGCTGCCGAGACTGCGCACACCATGCACGTGGCCGCCCTTACCGTCTCGACCTCCCAATTCAGCTGCCATGTTCATAAAACTGTTCACTTTCCGGTGAAGGTTGCCATTAGGCACGTCTCGTCTGTCCTTACCCCATTCGCAGGAGAAGATGCAACCTTTAGGTGCACTCTCCGGTAACGGCGGTATTGGCGACCGGTCAAGAGGCAACGAGATAGTTTCATTCAGCCATGCACCTTGCCCACGGCATGCAGTAAAACTAATGTCAGAACGGTTAGTCAGTAGTCATCCCCAGACGTTCCGGCTTAGGGCACGTACAGTTGCCGGAGGAATGGCGCATTGATGGCTCCGATCATTGGTTCTCCATTCCATGTGAATGCAATGGAAACACAGTAGAAGGGGCACAAGTGGATAAAGTTTACGGTACCTGCGTGTGCGTTGATGAGCAAGGCCGCACGAATCCAACACAGATACATCAGCACTCACCGTCTAGTGGATCGACACACCAGGCCGGCCCTGTTGGTGGGATTAGGTACATTTTTGATCCCCCTTTACTGTACGACTCTTCGCCACAGAATCTGAAGGCAAATTGAAGTCAGCAAGTCCATCGGCCGATATGTCATGACAGCAGCGATTCTATCGCCCTGGGCTTCCGCACGAATCTTGCAGAATGTGACGTACGCGTGAGAAGGATACTTTGCCTGAATGCTTGAGCGAATGAAGGCCTCGACATCTTTACTTCCAGTATCGAATCAGTTCTCTGTTGTTGTAGCGCTCGGACGTAGACAAGCCAAATATTGCGTAGAGTTCGACTTGATGAACTCTCCTAGCGAAGCCATCCTCAAGCAGGTAATGTTCGAGAAGCTTTGCGCGCCAGGAACATCAAGCATATCCCTTAGGGCTTTGACAAGACCGCAAAGGGCTTGGAAAAGACCCTAGAAAGTGTGGCCTGGAGTCCTTCAAGGCCAACGAGTAGAGGAGACTGACCTTCGTCCGTTTGTGTTACGAGATCGACGGCGGATTCCTTCTCGACATGGCCTTCTCGAACAGTCTTCCCGGCGCGCAGCTCGACGGCAGCAAGTAGCATTTGACCCGCGTCTTTGGCCAGCTGCACCGCAAATCGATGGATCTCGGCCAATTCGGTCTCCTCCAGAGCCGATCGAGCCGCCATGACTGCCCTAGAGATCGGCGGGATGGTGTTGTGTCTTGATGAATAACGCAACACGGCTGTGAGCGGCGCGATCGTTGTCGATGGAGTGAAGTGGTTGCGATGGGGGAGCAGGTCGACGTGCAGTCTGCGACTGAAGTGCAAGACCCACCACGCCTGTAGGGTTCCAATCAGCGGGAGCGCGAACCCGTTCAAGCCTAGCCTGATCCCAGCCGGACGTCTCTCTAACTCCGTGCCGTATGCTCACAACTCCTCGCTGACTCTCCGCGCATGCAACATTATTCGCTTCCCCGTCACCAGCCTCACGCCCGCGCTCCGCCCGTCGCTTTGGGGCCACGAAGGATGGCCGGGGGTGAGACGGTGAAACTCGGCGGCAGTGGCGCCCTCTGAGGCATAGAACTTAGCCGAGATGGTATTATTCGAGTCGGCCGCAGTGCCCGATGCGCACCCCAGCGATTGGCCGAGCGCAACTCCTCTTTCAAGTGCGCTGTAGTTGCGCCTCCGATCCATACTCCATTTGGGTACCGCTCAATTGTTGTTGGCAGGCAGCATACTACAGCTGAGTTTGAGTTTAGAGCTGGCTCTGTAACTGGCAATCCGTGGGAAATGCCCTTCGACTCTGCATCGCCCTGGCGAGCGCTCGCACGTTACTACGATGGCGATGGCGCAGCGTCATCCATTCAAAGCTGGGAGACTCCCTCGACGACTTCCAGACCGAGATATCAAGGCCTATAACAACCTCCAGGACGAGTTACACGGAGCCTGACTTGGAACGAAGCCTTCGTATCACGACATACAATACCGTCTTTGCTGTCAGCTAGTCTGGAATACGACCTCATCAGGCAGCCCACTAGTGACGAGTTTGTTTCGCGGATACATTTCGCTTTCGCCAAGCGGCAATATGCTTGAATTCGTGCATGTCAGCGGTTCGTCTGGAGGAAAGGATCTCCAGACGCGGAGAAAAGTCCGCTCGCAAGCAATGCGAGGTGAGCATGGTGCTTGGAAGTTCTTCTTTCTGGTTCACTAATCTTGCCTTAGACTTTCGAAGACGCCAGAGAGAAGAGCGCGAGGCTGGTAAGCCGGGTGCCAAGCCTCATGGCAAACGACTCTCTGTGCCACACAGTCGAAGCGTCAGTCCAGCATGGCCAGGACGGGAGCGTGCAACATCAACAAGCTCGATGTCGACAGAAGCGTCATCATCTCGAAGACATTCCTCGAGAAGCGCCGCCAGCCCTCGACCCATGCCGTTCGTCTCGCAAAAGGATGGCGAGAGCTCTTTCCAAGCCATGCACATATCGCAGCCATCGTCGACGACTCAATTCGACATGAGCGCTGTCGACGCCATGGAGAATTGGCAGCTCGACCCTAAATCGACGCAGATGGATTCGTTGTCTGCGTACTGGCAGCCTGCAATGACAGGAGAGCCGTCGCCCTCTAACGTCACCCAAGAGCAAGCAACATGGCTCAACGACTCAGACGACTTCTTCGGATCGACCGCTCAGATAGGGCAGATGCTCGGATTCTGCCGGTCTTGTGCGTCAGTCTCATGAGGCTCTTGGTATCCATGAAACAGTAACTAACACGACAACAGATCTCCATTGGCTTCTTCCTGGTGTCGAAACGAAGGTTGGTCAATGCCAGCCGATACACTCTTAGTCAACGACTAACGAAACTCACAGACTGCGGGCAAAATGCTTGGTCAGGCTTGGGACCAGAGTCAGTGTCCGATGCTCCTAGCAGCGTGCTGTCTGGCTTCGGTTGGTCACCTTGACGCGGTCCAGCCCAATAGACCGCCTGGCAACTACGAGGTATACAAAGCAAATGTACTTCGTCATATTAGCAGACGTATGCAGTCGCCTGACTTAGCAACTACTGATGAGACTGTTGGCGCGCTGGCATGTTTACTGTCGTTCGAAGTAAGGACAGCAAATAGCTCTGCATCATGGCATGTGCTGACCCTTTCTCAGATGTCGAAAGGCAGTACAGAAGCCCTGACACACTTGCAAGGCCTTCAGAGTGTAATTGCACTAAAAGGAGGTCTCGATAAACTTCAGCTTCAAGGGGTTCCGATGATGATCAAAACGCTGGACTTACTCTATGCGGTCCTATTCGACAGCGAACCAATCCTGATAAACTCTCAAACACTTAAGGCCACCAATACGTCGTCGTCTGAATCGCCATCCGACTTCGACGCTTTCGCGAAGCTAATACCGATTCTCGTCGCCGAGCAAGAAGCCTTGCAGCAATCCAACCAGGTCTTGCACGCCGAGCAGCTAGAAGGGTTGCCTATGATACTACAAAATGCATCATCCTGCCTACAAGCCGATTCAAACAATTCGTCTTCACATCCCACGACCGATTCGGAGGCTACAGAGACGTTCAGAGCGGGCCTAGTGGCCTTCGGTCAACATGCATGTATGGAGGATCAACTGAATCCGGACTCGATCCACCTGGGACGATGCTGCTACTTCACATTGTCAACCCTGTTCAACGTGATCGTCAACAAAGCACCACATCGGCATGCAAAGAACCAGAAGCTCGTGGAACACGTGTTTGACGCCATCCAACGGGTCAAGAACAGCACCTGGGCGTCAATACCATATCTTCGACTGCTCGTCCTACTATCTGCAGCGGTGACGACCAATGCTCAACACATGAAGAGTTTCTTCAAAGCCGAACTTGTGAGGAGCATCTATCAAATGGGTGTAGATGAATGGAAACGGATCGAGACCTTCGTCGTTCGATTCCTGGAGATGAAGCGGGTGTTGGAACGACCAGAACGAAGATCAAGTGCACCTATGGAAATGGACGTCTCGACAATGGTGCCAGCAAGTCCGGTGGTCGCGCAGCCTTGGCAGATATCACAAGGCCGTGGGTCAACATCACTTAGGCCTGACGGAGTGAATTCGTCCACAGCGTATGAGGCCAACATATGTGCCGTAGGGGGCACAAACCTCCCTTCCTCTGACATCACAGCAAAGGCAGTGCCGGCCTCGACAGTAGCCGCTGGGTCTTTGCTTTCAACGCCCTTTGAGGAGAACATAGATCCGTTTCTAAGATTTGGTACAACAGAAGAGTATTGAGGTGGCTGAAGCTGTCGCCCACCATAAATCTAGAAATAGTTCCTCACTATAAAGATAAGAATCTCCGACAGAATACAAGCCTATTCGTATGACCCAGCTTCCGACAGCGAACAAACAGACGATCGCTATGTGCATGTGACACATCAAGACGCCCTGAATCAAATGCCCGCTATTCATTTAATTGCAATTTGATTAGCCCTTCCAACCTCACCTTCCGACAACACTTCTCCAACCTGACACAACAACTGCACATCACAAAACCTTGACCGTCTCCACAATGTCAGAGAAGGACTCGCACCTCTACGGCGGCAAACGACAACGAAACCTCGCCGGCGGCAAAGAAATCTCATCCTCAACAACTCTGTCTTTCACCTCACAATTAAGCTCCCTGATCAACTCCTCCAACACAACCAGCACCTCCTCTAAGCCCCCATCCAGCCGCTCGAAATCTCGAAAAGAGGATATATTCGCTACGCATAACCGTAACACCGCCAAGCGCGCTAAACGCGACCTCGAACCCGACGATGCAGGCACGTTCGAGCAGAAACACACCACGAATGGCGAGGCGCTGGATAGAGGATTGTGGGAGAGGAGTAAGCGGAAGATGGAGGAGAAGGCGAGGTTGTATGCTGCGATGAAGAGGGGGGACGTTGAAGACGCGGATGAGCGGTATGCGGTGGATTTTGACGCGAAGTGGGCGGAGAGGAGGGCGGAGGGGAAAGAGGACGACTCGGATGAGGATGACGATAATGAGGATGGAGAGGCCGAGCAGATTGAGTATGTGGATGAGTTTGGGCGGACGAGAACGGGTACACGGCTGGATATTCTGCGGGCGAAACAGCAGCAGTCGTTGCGAGAGGAGGGAGATCCCTACACGGCGCGACCTGCTGCGCCTGCGAATGTGATCTACGGGGATACGATCCAGCACGAGGCATTCGATCCCGACGAGCCACGGGCCGCGCAAATGGAAGAACTCGCCAAGAAACGAGATAAGAGCCTAACACCGCCACCCGAAGAGCATTTCGACAGCCACAAGGAAGTCCGCACGAAAGGCACGGGCTTCTTTCAGTTCTCTGGCGATACCGGGGAGCGGAAGCAGCAGATGGAGAATCTGGAGAGGGACCGCGCAGAGACTGAGAAGAGGAGAAAGGAGAGGGAAAGCAAGATGAGTGAGCGGAAGGCGCAGATTGAGGCGAGGAGAGATGAGATTTGGAGGAAGAGTGCGAAGAGGAAGGCGGATGAGTTTTTGGCGGAGCTGGGGGCGCAGATGAGTGCGAAGGAGAGCGAGGAGAAGGGGGGAGGTGGGACGGAGATGACGGATCGCATAGAGGCTGCTATACGGCGGGAGGAAGATGAGACATGAATTGACGATTAGACGAACCTCCACGATGAACATGACGGCTACATCGCATGCTCCACAGAGCGAGTAGCGTGGAACGATACATTATGAATAAGTACAAGACGACCATCGACACATCCATCGAATCGGAATCGAACTCTCCTGCCATGGAGATGAAACGCTGAACATAGCTACCATTTCCATCGAAACCCCACCATCAATCAATCTCAATCGCCACCCTACCCCCTTTCGCCCGATCCACACAAGTCATCATCACATCCGGCCGCTCATGCGCATTCACCGAACTATTATAGACCGCCTCACCCCCACAAACCGCAACCTTACACATCCCACACCCGCCCGACTGGCAGCTCGACATAACGTCAAACCCCGCATCATTCAAAACCCTCAAAAGCGACCTGTCCGCTGGGACATCCAGTAGGACTTTCCGCTCGGATTCGGTGTCGTGGACTTCGACCTCGAAGGGGTCGCCGAGGATGGAGCCCGCGGTTGGAACAGTGCCGAAGCTTTCGAAGTGGAGGAGGTGAGGCGGGTAGGCGAATTTGGTCGTGAGGGCCTGGCATTCGGCCATCATTTTCGAGGGGCCGCAGCAGAAGATTCTGGTGGTGTGTTTACCATCTGCGGCCGGTCTTGGGATGATGGCGGCGAGGTTGAGTCTGTCGCCGCTCCATTTGGCGTAGAAGGTTGTCTTGGCTTGAGGCAGGACGTCTTTGTACGCTGCCTCGTCCATGCTGCGGACGGCGAAGTGGATCTCGTATCTCACGCCTTGGTTCTCCCAGTTGCGAATTGCGGGCAAAAATGCTGTCACGCCGATGCCGCCGATGAGGACGATTCGGTTCTCGATGTTCTGGTCACTCATACATCGGTCTTCATGCTCCGTCGCCTCGGGGTCCAGACCAGGGCCCATCTTTATTTCATCTCCAATCTGCAACTTCTCGTGGAGATATCTCGAGCCACCTCTGGACTGTCCGTCAAGCGCAACACCCAGAGTGAACTTTTCAAGGTTGCCGTCCACGATCGAGTAACACCTCGAGAAGTTCTTTTCCGGTCCAAACGAGATCTGTGCATACGCATAAGGTCGAAACTCCGGCTTCTTGATCCTGTCACCATTCTTCACCTCAAACGTCAGCTGCCTGACCCTCGACGTCACATACGCCGCCTCCACAAGTGTGTACGTCCTCGTCGCAGCCGCGAGCCTCTTCAGCGCAAGATCGTGGAAGTACGGCGAAAGCGCTCTGAGCTCAGTGCACTCCTCATACAACGCCGGCTCAACCGACTTGCCATGCAGCACCCTCACGACATTCATAATCGACCAGCAAGGATTCGGCCGTTCGACCAGCCACATCTCATCTCCCGTCGACACATATCCGGGCCTCAAGACCCGGAAATTCCAACCCACCCGCCCAGTTTTCTGGATTCGGGGCAGCGCGCGAGACCATTGGAAGCGTGCGTTGAGTTTGTAGCAGGGATTCCGAGGTTCGCTGACTTCCATCAATAGACCCGTCTCCCTATCCCCAACGCACCAAATGTCGCCGATACACACACTCTCCTCGATCAAATCCGTCGCCACAAGGTTCTCGCCAAACCCTCCATTCTGGAACAAATGCGCCAGGTCGGGTTTCTCCTTCTGCCAAGTGAGATAGTTCTTCGAGGCGTATTGATGGACGGCGCGGTGCGATTCCTTGTGTGCGGGATAGTAGTGTTGGTCGCCGGTGAGGCCTTGTTCCGTGACGTAGATGGGCACTTTTTGCATTTGCTTGTAGATGGCTGAGGGTAGCTTTTGCGGTCCGAGAGTTCCAATCTTGCCTGTGCGGACTTGGAGGATGGGGTCTGGGGAGGGGATTGGAGCTGGGGAGAGGGTGGAGAGGTGGTGCTTGAGGTTTGGAGGTGTCATTTTCTTTTTGGAGCGGGATTGAAGAGGGGAGAGCAGGACGGATTGTGAGAAAGAGCGATGGTGACTGAGGGATCGGAAGATGAAGTACGATGAATGCTGAGTGCAATATCCTCCTTCGCTCGCCTCCGGACCAATGAGTAAAATCAACTATTTCTCGCAAAGAGCTATGCATCAGCGTGGGAGTTTAGGCGAGTGAGTAATCCCATTTAGCTGCAGGTACTCATCGAGAAGTACTAGCTCCCAAACTCGCGGAGAACCTTGTCGGTAACGATAAGACCCACTCTAATAAATCCCACTTTCGATCCAAGGCCAAGAGTGGTGCACGGACGATGTGGGTGAATGTTCGCGAAGCGATGTTTTCCTGAAAAAGGAAGTAGGCGGACAGACTTACGATGTTCACAGAACGCAACGGCAACTTTCAGACTTCTCATCCCAAATCGTTGTCTTGCAGGTCTGTCCGTCGAAGCCTCAGCTCATGACTCCCTCCACCCTCACCCTGCACAACCTCAAACCCCTCCTCGATTCTCCCCTCCCCACTAACCTCATCCCCCATCTCCCCACACACCACTCCACCACCCTCCCCAATCGTCCTCCTCACCTGCTCCAAAACCTCCCCAGCACTCCCATACTTCCCCATCAGTACACCCACAATCACATTCCCCAACAACCTCTTCTCCAGCCGTCGAAACCCCACAAGCTCCCCTCGATACCGATACGCCTCCCACCAGCGCCTCGAGACGGAGTCCTTGACTTCCGGAGCGGGCTTATCAGGATCCTCGTGGAAGCGTAGAATCTCTTCGTCGACCCCAGCCATCCATCGGAAGACGATGTTGGCCCAATCGACCAGATCGGCTTTGACGTGGCCTGAAATGCGTCGATCCCACCAATCCGTCACATCCACGCCCGGCTCCGGCGCCTCGAAGCTCTCATCATGCCACGGCGACGTGATGGGAACGTCGAATCCACCGACCGCTACACGCTCCCTCTCGCACCCAGCGCCAATCAGACACGCCACCGCAATCGAGAAGTCCTCGCGGATCCAAAGGATATCCTCGGAGAAAGACCCCAGACGCACGCCTCGTCCATGAAGAAACGACATCGCATTGAGTACCTGCATCGCCCAACTCCAGTACAACCTCAGAAACTCCCCATCACCCCTCTGCTTCTCAAAATGCATCGGACCCGGCCTCAACCTCTGCAGCGAGAACCCAGTGTTCGTCCTCCCCAACCAGTGCACAATCCGGGGGTGACTTCTCACTCTATCACCTCGTTCGAAAAGCCACTCGTAGATCCTGACAACCTCATCAAGCCTCTCCTTCGGATCCCCATCGTCGATCGAAAGCCCATGGAGTTGTACACTACTTCGCCGGTAATGGGGTTCTCGTACATGAAGTGGGAGGGGAAGACGAGGACGCTTGTGCCGTCTCTGTGGACGACACCCTCGAATTTTTCGAACCATCCTGCGTAGCCGCGTTTTCCTTCGGCGTTGGGGCTCGCGGACCAGGGGACTGCGGTGGAGTGTTTGCCTCGAGTGAGTTCGTAGCCTATGGGTGCGATGGGGTCTGGGTCGGGGCCTTGTTCGAGGTCGGATGTTATGCGTGTGCTGTCGTAGTCTTCATCGGGCGCGGTGGGAAGTAGGCTGCGTAGGAATGTGAGCATGTCTCGCACAAGTGGCTGTCTTCATGCGTAAGTAATTGTTAGCTTTTGTCGATATTCCATCCTGCTGCCTGATCCGTTAGGCACCTACCGTCTTCTGCAGGATTGTCGCCAAAATCGATTGTTGAAACGTGTACCACAGCCACTCAGACGCAAGGAGGCATTCGATCTGGGAACGCTCAGATGAACAAGACTGTTATATTCATCTCTTTGAGCTTCGAGCTCTGGCGGCTCTGTCTATGGTTGTTCATCACCGAGGCATATTACTACCTCATCAAGTCATTCAATACCTGCCTGGCGCAGCGTACTCAATACGCCGATGTCCCATCTGCAAACGCCTGATCCCTCCCTGTTGGATGTGTTCGTAAAGTCGTGAATGTCGGCGCAAGAACTCGTCTATAAGTCTTTCTTGGGATTGATAGCCGAATCGCGCTCACCATAGCTTCCCCAGATCCAGTTGCTCCAACCACTCTCCTTGCCGGATGGCGCACGAGGTACTTGTTCGCGAGGGGGTGGAGGCTTGAAATGCTCGGGATCGGGCATCGTCTCGTATGCTAGGTCCTCAAACTCGGACTCTGATCGAGATCGCTCCAAGTATGAATCCGGAGGCGCAAGATACGACTTCCGACTCGATGGCGGACGCGGCATTGAGGAACGTGGCTGAATGCCGCTCGTGGCCGCATCCGCTGAATTGAAAGCCTCTGCGTCGAATGCCTGGAGTAGCGTCCTAAGTCTCTCACGCTGAGTGTTGACAAAGTCTGTACGCTCTTCGCCTGCAAGGTTCGGTGGAATCAGAGTGCCTGAACTGGCCAGATCTCGTGCTTGCTCGCCCGTTGTGGTAGAGTCAGGGTACGTCGTCTGTTGGAGAGCCTTTCCAATCAAGCTGAAGACATCCGTTGTACCAGCAGCCGCAAGACCTTCTCTTGCACTTGGCATAGCAAATCGATTGAAAAGATGCGTCGTGTAGCTGACATTGCGGCTTGGTGGAGGCGTAGGTCTGCTTGGCTCTTGACCGAAGACCTGGACCCGAACGTATTCAATCGCTTTCTTGATAGCATCCATGCCCGCTGCTTTTCCTTTGGCGTGCGCATCGCTTATGAATCGATCAATCTGCCGCTCATGCTCTTCCAAGAAAGGATGTATGTGCTCTTTGTAGATGAAGACGCTGCCTTGCTGACCTGGCAAGACCAAGTAGAGGTGTGCGCCAAAGCGGATCCAGCTATAGAATGGGACCCAGCAGAGAATGAAGTTGAACTGGTTCTCAACGACCAGCAGTAGTGAGAGGGTGGTCCAGTACATGAGCCATGGTGCGAGGAGGGCTGGGTCGGAGGTTCGCAGGGCTTTGTAGGAGAAGAAGACGGGGAGGAGGACGGAGGTGACGGAGCTGTCGATAGTTTTAGCGATTGTTCGTACATTGTCGGTTACTGCTTGCGGGGTGTGGTACATACGTGAGGATATCCGCAATGAAGCCAAACATGATGCCGGTGGGTGCTCGCGTGACCTTGTCGTCGTCGTCGTCGCGGATGCGGGAGAGAAGTGAACGCAGACAGATGCCCTGCGAACGGGCAGAGATGGGGTTAGATTGAAGATGACAGGTAAGGCGGCGGAGGAAGAGGAGAGGTGGTGTGTGGCAGCCGGTGCCAGGCGGTCGTTTGGATCACAGGTCAAAGGTCAAAGGTCACGTCCGCAGGACCCTTTGAGCACGGCCCCGCCCTTATCTAATCGTCCGCTAGCGCGAACTCTGTCAAGTGAAGCTTCGACGCGCATGACCTCCAAACTCTGTTAATAAACGACATTGAATTCAAATCGTCAACCCTTCAATGTCAAGATGTACAACCTCCCCATTGTCCCCAATCACCGCCCCAAGCTCTGTGATAACCCTACGAACCGTAGTCACAAGTTCTGCAGCACTCCGCATCTCTCCCGTCCAGCACGTCCTTACAACGTTTCCGAGGAGTTCGCTCTCGAGCGTCGGCCACTCATGCCTTGGGACCAACATCGCAATCTCTTCATCTTCAATTCCCTGCCCTTCACCCGGCCAGAACCCAGTCATAAGCTCATATACCACACATCCCCACATGAATAAATCAGTCTTTAGAGTGGGAATCCGTTCTGTGCGCGGCAAATGATCAATTGGATTGAATGGATAACCGCTAAGAATGTCTCCATGATGCACTGGCCCATCGCGAGTTCGAAAGCCAGAGTTGAGGAATCCGAGGATCGATAAGGACAGACCAGGCGAAGTGAGCCAACAGGAGTCGACCGTCAGATCTCCGAATACGATCGATATTATCGGTGCTGGCTGGACAAAGGAATGGCTATGGAGATATTCCAAGCACTTGCAAGTTGGAGAGCCCATTGGTAGACAAGGCTCTTGTACCTCGCTTTCACTCGACCACTCGCCGTGCTCTGGTTCAATGTGGTGCGTGTGTCGTACATCTCGCTGCGGTTGACATCGAGGAAAGTCCTTAAAGGTGGCCCACCTGGATTTGCTATCACCGGCAACCAAGTCCAAGGATCTGGGCGAATGAACCTGTAGTGAATTGGTGTTGAGTTCGCACTCCATGTTCGAGGCTTGGTGGTTGCATCACTTCATCAAATGTGGATGATCTTCGATATGCTGGTAGATGAAAGTGGTTTTCCAGCATTTGTGTGCATCGGCTGCGTTATGTGCCTGCCGCCAATCTGCATCCTCTCCAATATCGTTTCGGTCTTCATAGGAGCTTGGCACGATCAGCATCTCGGATCCGCCACCCGCAAGGGTACAAACTACGGTGGAGTCTCGTAGAACGAAGTGTTGGCGCGCTGCATAAGGTGTCGGCGGGCTTTGAGGAGCGACATGTTCCCGTGGCGGCTGGACAGGATGCACTGTACGTGCCATGATTGAGCATGAGACGAGGTGAATCGTCGAGCTGACGGAAGTTGAAGACCTGTCCAGTTGTGCCAGCAGTCAGATACGAATTCTCCAGCCACGAATGTGACACTTTCAACTTGCTGCGTGTACCTTCAACGTACCTCGTATCCATTCATTCCTGCGAGCTGGGCCAAGGACTGTAGGAAACAGACTCGACCGTCTCAGGACTGTGGGGAAGCCGAGCAAGCTCGGTTACCCCTCAAGCCACTTCCTTAGCGTGAACTCTGCCAAGTGAAACTTCGACGCGCATGACGTCCGAACTCTATCCTCTTCGTACACAAGATATGCTGTACTCCCAAGCATAGTCACCTCTCCGCCAGATGGAACGCCCCAGCCCCAGCCGAGGATGTGGACGGTGATCGAAGTCACACGCAGGAACTGGCCAAAGACAAAGACCATCGCAAACAAACGCCAGCAGCTGCAACCGCTCAAGAATCCATAATACGCCTCAAGATAATACCGACAGCCAACATGTGCATCTCCGTCTTTTCTACTGCTCACCCTGAGTACCCATTCATCCTCATCAGTAACCGCGATGAATTCATCAATCGCCCAACTTTGCGTGCAGACTGGTGGGATACGCCGAACGACCATGTTCTCGGAGGACGAGATACCAAACGTAAGGAACGAGGAACATGGCTCGCGATGACCAAACAAGGCCGCATTACTATCTTGACCAACTTCCGAGAGAAGGGCGACACTCATGTTGACATGAGCAAAAGCCGTGGAGGCATGCCGAATGCCTTCTTGACTGTGGCCCCGGAGTCCGAGGAATCTGACGAAGAGTTCGTGCAGAGACTATTGAGCTACGGGATCCACGACGTTGGTGGGTTCACTATGATTTTTGGAAAGCTGCAATCACCAGGGCCATCCCAAAACAGACATGCCAATGGAACGGCCGCCAATGGCACGACTAGTCAGCATCCACAAATGCCTGGCCTGGCGCTTGTCTCAAATCGAACAGAGTCTACGAAGAATCTGAAGCGGATCGCTACGACAGTGGGAGAAACGCATGCTGTCAGTAACAGTCACTTCGGTGACAATACCTGGCCTAAGGTGGTCCACGGCGAGAAGTTGTTGAAGGAAGCCATCTCCAGCAGCATTACGTTTGGGTATAATCAGAACACTTTCATCGAGCACCTGTTTGACGTACTCAGCGAGGACGCACTACCGACACGAAAGAAAGATGAGTCGTGGGACGACTACGTCTACTACATGAGAACATCAATCATGATACCACCCGCCAAAGGTGCAGCCGGGCAGGAAATCAGCTCTTCGGAGGGGACGAGCACGCCGACTCCAGACCAACTATCTCTTGGAAAAGAGGCCTATGGAACGACGAAGCAGACGGTGATCTTGGTCAACACGCGAGGAGAAGTTACATTCGTGGAGCGGACTCTGTTCGAGGACGGCAAGGCGGTGGATGAAAAGGATGGAGATCGAAAGATTCAATTCCCAATAGAGCCATGGTAATTATGAGAGACTAAAATACAGAGGCGCAGAGGGGTTTGACAGGCAGGAGCATTGAAAACATGAGCATTTGAATGGAGTATAAGGTATTGGTTAATCGATTCGTGCCTGGGGCCAAGCCGTCACTCAGAGCCCCGCACAAAAAGCTGCCCCGCACTGTTTCTTGTTCCTGAACAACATTGAAAACTCCTCCCACCATAGTCACATTAACAAATTCCACGAACACACACCGCCATGTCCGCCCCAAAGCAAATCTACATCGCCATCGTCGGCCTCGGCGGCGTCGGCAAAGCCTTTCTCTACCAACTCGCATTCCTCCGCCAGCGCCTCTCCAAACAATCCCCCTCCATCGACCTGCGCCTAATCCTCGCCCGCCGCAGCACAAAACAACTCTTCAGCTCCAACTGGGAACACCTCGACACCACAACCGTAGCCTCACAACTCGACAAGAACGGCAGCCCACCACCGCCTTTCAACGAAACGTTTGGACAGCTGGCAAGAGCTCCGGGAAAGGTCGTGCTGGTGGATAATACCTCTGATCAGGGATTGGCATCACTGTATCCGATGGTTCTGCAGAGGGGGATCAGCATCGTGACACCAAATAAGAAGGCTTTCTCGGATAAGATTGATCTGTGGCAGGCGATTTTCAGCTCAGCAGCGAATGGCACTGGGTCTGCGAGCAACGGATACGTGTTCCATGAGTCGACTGTTGGTGCGGGATTGCCTGTAATCTCGTCGTTGAAAGAGCTGGTCGAGACGGGCGATGAGGTCACGAAGATTGAGGGTGTGTTCTCGGGAACGATGTCGTTCTTGTTCAATTCGTTCCAGCCACTTGGTGGTGGAGGCGGCAAGTTCGCGGCGGAGGTGAAGAAGGCGAAGGAGCTGGGGTATACGGAGCCGGATCCACGAGATGATTTGAATGGGTTGGATGTTGCGAGGAAGCTTACCATTCTCGCGCGGATTGCGGGCTTGAACGTTGAGTCGCCCACATCGTTCCCGGTGCAATCCCTCATCCCCAAGGAACTGGAGTCTTGCAGTTCTGGGGATGAGTTCCTGGAGAAGCTACCTCAATTCGACGACCAAATGGACAAGATCAAGGAGGAAGCGAGCAAGGAGGGCAAGGTCGTCCGGTTCGTGGGCAGCATCGACGTGCCCTCGAAGCAAGTCAAGGTCGGTTTGGAGAAGTTCGATGCCTCACATCCGATTGCTGCTCTCAAGGGCAGCGACAACATCATCAACTTCTATACGAAACGATATGGCAGCAACCCTCTCATCATTCAGGGCGCGGGCGCTGGTGGCGATGTGACGGCAATGGGTGTGACGGGTGATTTGATCAAGGTTGTGAGACAGCTGCAGTGAAGACAGCAGAGCAAGACTTCGAATGAAGGGCAGTGAGTTGGTTTTCACCAAAAGTTGAGATGAATCGATGATACGACTCGACGGTCAGGGAGCATGCTGCTTCCAACGAGACACCTAAAACTCCAAGTCTCAATTCTATATATAAAGTACGCTAAGCTTCCAGCCTCCAACTCATAAGGCATAATATCACCAGCCCGGACCGCCCTCTTCTACACCGCATTTTCCTCTCTCGAATCTCACAACATGCATCTCCTGGACATCCTCTGGACATTCGCCATCGTGCTGGCCATTGGGACGTCTGGCTCTCCTATCGGCCCTGGACTTCAAAATGCTGCGATTGAAATGCCGCGAGGCACGGCGGATACAGACTGCGCTGGTTGTGGAGCACACCACGTTGATTAACAGACGCTAGCTGTGAATACAGGTTGTTCCATCCGTGAGCTGCTACTTTCCTTGTTTCGGCGTTTTGCGGAACTATGTAATCGGGAGGATAAGCGCTGACGGTTTTTTGCTTTGGAACAGGCGGTTTGCTACTAGGGACTCGTACAAGCGCTGGAGGTCCTGATGCGTTACAAGGTGCGACAGAGTCTTGAGTATGGCTAAGGGAATGTAGCAAGCTGATATGAGATAGCAGACCTGTTCTGATGCTGAGTTGAAGTTCCGAGTCTGGAGTTGAAATCTTTGATACATATATTTTCTTCGTGCTGTCTAAAAGTACGCCTTGTGGATAGTTTCGTTCCGTGAAACTGTCGAAGCGCTGCTCAGGCTGCATCCTACGCAAGAATGGCCAGCGGTAGGCATCCTTCAGCCTTCGGGAAGGTGTGATTCCGAGGACCACATATTCGTGCCCATTGTCCCCCAATTCCAGATGGATGAAGGACTTCCAAGAGGCAAAGGTCCACAGAGTTACTATTCCTGCTGTACTCGTGTATACATGAGTACGCCTGACACTACTACAGTAGACCAAGCCGATCACTTCTTCACAAGGAGTCGATCCGCATTGTGGCCAAGGATACGACGTGAAGCTTTCTACGAAGAAGATCGACATGCCATGCCATCATGCACAGCTCGAATAGGCAGTTCCGCCCAATTAGCACAACCCAGCCTCGCCCTAATGCTTCTACAGCTCTAGTACTTGGGACGCCTGAACTCTCGGACTGGCTCCAAACAAAATAAACACGCACAGCTTGGAAGCCAAATAGCCAGAAAGCCGATCAACACCGACGACTATTCTTGGCTCGATGTTCGCGCGGTCTTTCTGGCCGGATGCGGCAAACACGTTCGCCAGTAGCATGGGTTTTCATCGTCATGTTACAGCCAGAATACGAGACGGACAATGCACGATGACCGACTGTGCATCTATGAAATTCAGAGGGGAACGAACATAAAAGGGCCACGGATGGACTGACTTGCTGTTCATCAGAACCAATTCAGCCTCCACAACCGATCCGAACATCTACAACAAGCCTCCGCAAAGTACAACAACAACTCTCCATAGACATCCAAAGACCCCCAACAACACCATGCTTCCCTCAATGATCCTCATGGCCCTCATCGCCCAAGCCAGCGCCCAATCCCTCGTCACCTACAACTGTAACACCTTCCAAGCCGCCTGCGCCCAAGACGTTGCGGACGGCAAAACCGCCGACTCCGTCTGCACCTCCAGATTCACCGCCTGCGAATCCTGCGCGACCCAGGAGCACAGCTGCCGCGTCGGCGCCGGCGAAAACTACTCTGCCCAGCTGAACTGCACGCCCGCAGCGCAGATCTGCTACGAGCAGGCCGTCTCCGGCGGCACGACCCTGGGATACTACGGCTGCACCGAGGCGTTGGAGTCGTGCAGCAATGCCCCGATGACCAACCATTCGTTCTGTGCTTCTCAGCATTCGGCTTGCGAGGCTTGTCAGGAGGATGAGCAGACGTGTCGGAATGCGCCTGGTGCGAACCAGAGTCTTTGTTCGAGTGAGGCTGGGACTTGTTTTGAGAAGGCTATGGAGTTGTAGTAGCAGCACTAGCAGCAGCATAAGGCGCGGACCCATGTACATAATTGACAATCGTATCTCGCTTTGGTACTCCTAGAATCCAATTGTCCTCGGGTTTCACATCAACGGGTCTTCAATTCAAGCCCCTGCACGAAAAGCTCTCGTTGGAGTTTCCCGTTCGGTTCGCGGACTTCTTGACATACAAGACTAGCCGGCCATTGTGACAAAGTCGTCGCCATGTTCAAGCCGTATCGCGCCGAGATGAGGGCCATGAGATTGATCACCCATTGGCGTTGCTCCGTCGATATGGTCTCGAGCCGTGCCAGAGTCGCCAGGAGCCACATCTTGACGTACTGTCTCATTTGGTCAGTCCTGTGAACGACAAGTGATTCGAAGACGATACTAACCACAGCCCGACCGCCAATGTTATCGGCCTTGAAGCCGGACGGGATGTCGCCCTTCAGCACGACGTCCCTGACCGCGGGCGCGACACAGGCACAGATATTATCAGCAATATGCTGGAGACATTGCAGACATCCCTCGGCCGACGGAGACGGCTGACTGCCACGGCCAAACTTCCTCAACACCCGCAGCCGCATGGCATTCACATGCAGGCGCAACACGTGGAAGGTGGTGACGTGGGCGCTCACCCAGACGTTTCTGTGCACGTAGACATACCCATCCCACGTTTTTCGATGCGGGCGGTCGCCGTCGTCACCCTCGATCTTGACGTGGTAGCTTTGCCATGATTCGGGGAGGCCCTGCTGCCATTGCAGGAGACGGCAGTCGATCTCGTGGATCCGTGACATTAGCTCTACAAGTTCGCGGGCTTCTGGCCGTGGACTGTGCTCCTTGTCGAACATATCGCAGGCGCTCGCCTTTAATGCTGCCACGTCGATCGCGGTCCTCATCAGGCTGTGGGCGGGCTCTTCTCCGTATGGAGCCGTTGACAATTCGGTCCAGCTTTCTCCTTCCCGGTAAGGTCGCACACGCTCGGAGTAGTGGATGCATGTCATGATCTATTGACAAGGTCAGGCTTCGCTCCGCCATTGAGGTCTGCTGGAGACCTACCGTGATAAACCGCACGGAATGAAACAAGCTCTTCCCCATGGGTGTCGCGAAGTTCTGCTCGCCACGCCATCGAACAAGACTCACGGAACCAATCGCATGGCGAGCCCAGGCGTGGTTGCTGGGATCCTCTGAACAGAGACACTAGACATGTCGTGTCAGAAACTCTACCCAGCCAGAAGCAAAAGCATACAAAGAACATACTTCGAAAAGTTCTAGAAGTTTCACACTCAATAGGAGCTCATCCGACGTCGATGACTGGCGATCCGCAAGAGCCGCCTCAATAGTCCGCATGGCGTGGACATAGTTGAAAAGGGCATCTTTCCGCAGGCGTCTGTCATGGGCTACTTTCCAAGCCGCCCCCAGGGCGAGGGCCCGTAGGGAGCAGCACAGCACCTCGGCCGACGGTCCGAGTCGAGAGTCGGGGCCGCGTAGATAGATTTGAAGCTGAGAAGAAAGTCAGAGCGGACTTTGAGGTTGGAGAGCCCGAAGCGGTTTTTACAGACAGCGTCGTGGGAACTGATTGAGAGTGACATGTTGTCCAGAAAAAAGACCAGCACCCGGCTCTGTATGCTTTGAGAGGCATCTTGGACCGAAGGGCTCAGCCTGACGTCTGCCGCTGCGACATCCGTGGCCGTAGGCGTAGGGGTTTCGGCGTTGCTTGATGAGGCACGCACATCCGATCGGGTGCTTTGAGCGGGATTCAACGACTTGCACCACTTCCAGAGCGGAGTGACAAGCATAAGGCTACACTCACCGTGACGCATTTGATTTCTTGCCGTTCTTAGCGCGCACAGAGCCTTGCCGGGCCGCTTTCTCGCGTATCGCGGGTGTCTGGATCTTGAACAGCAGGTCGGAGGTCGTTTCGTGGTCATAGCCGCCGCAGACGCGGTCCGAGGACACACAGCGTGTGCAAAAGGGTCGGGCTGCATCGCACTGGGGGACACCCACGGTTAGCATAGTGGCATTGTCGGATCGCGTCTTGGAGGCCTGATGACTTACACGCAGGTGGCGGGCCTTGCATGTGCGGCAAGCGAAGGATGGCAATCCTACATTAGGCATGCTTGCGACAGTTCTACGCGCATGGTTATGATATGACGAGTTAGGATCAAAGATGTCGTCGGCGATATTGATGAAGATGAACAGGGCTTTGTTCTTTGCTTGTGGTGCACGCCTAGTTTACTTGGCCCGGATGCTCGCTTGGGGAAGCCGCACATCACTTGGGCTATACTCGCACCGCTGCAGAGCTAGTCTTATATATAGATAGATAGCACGAGTGTTTTCTGCTGAGGCTGAAGCAACGTTTGTTAGCTCGGATGGATTTCCCAAAGCGGTAATTCTGGATGCGTTTCAAAATAAGTTAACATCGTAGGTACATGTACATGTGCGAGATCAACACATTTCTTCACACAATAGTACAGACGACTCTCTACAGCTTCACCTCATCAAAGCCCAAGAGCGACAGCGCCCAACGCGATCAACGCTTCACCAACCATCAATCCGGGCGTCATGGCCGCAACCGCAGCCCCAGTACTAGTCGGCGTAACGGCAACAATGCTGGTGCTTCTCGCAGCGTTGACGGTCGTCCTGACATACGAAACCCCATACTTCGTGCCCGCAGCCTCCACCTTGCTCGTGTAGTCCTTCTCAGTGACGTGAATGGTCGTCGAGCACGTTGCCATGGTGCCACTCCTGTTGGTCTCGAAGGACGTGGCCGTGTTGGTCGCGACGGCGTTGTTGTTGCCTATGCAACAGTATGGTTGGCCGTTCTTCGTGTCCATGTCCAGCACACCGGCACAGCAGTACTGATTCTGGCCCTTGATGTACTGGTTGAGGAAGGCGGGCTGTGCGCAGAGGCCGGCTGTGGCTGTTGGTTGCTGTGTAGGATACATCAGAAACATGTTGGGGACTCGAATGTGCGATGGCCAATACGAACCTGTGTTGTGGTCATATCTGCAGCTTGCACTCCATTGATGCTCAGAAGACATGCGAGGAGGAATGTTGCGAGGTCCGAATACATCGTAGCGACAGGAATTGTTGCGGAAGATTCTGATTCGAAGAGATATGATGAGAGATTGGTTCGACGAGATGTCTTCAGTGATGAATCAGTCGCATCGGTCGAAATGGAAGGATGAAGTCGTAGTATGCTTGAGTGAGCAAAGTCGTAGAGATTTCGTAAACAACGAAGTGTGGAGCTGGTGGAGTCAGAATGAATGGAGTTATATCTCGCCTCTAAAGATGTGGGCAGAAATAGATGATAAACCATTGCCTGCCCAGCCTCAGCACAGAAACCATTCTAGCTGGATTTGGAGGGTGATGCGAGCCTTGTGACGGTTGAAGCTAACCGCGGACTGCTATAGACCACTTCCAGCGATCGACAGTTGCGAATAGACCTTGGTCGCAGTCTGTATCGAAGACTGCTTCGCCTGTGCCGCAGTGAGGGTTGTTCCAGCGATAACGGCTGCGTCTGCACCACCGTTGACATCATCGTTTATGATGTCAATGTTATTTCCTTCTTCGTGCGTTGGTTCATGGTCCAGCGAGATCCGGAGTCGTACTATACTAACAGCTCTTTAGCGTAGAAACGGGATTACCAACTCCGGACACTTTTGCTAGTGCGAGACGAGACCCTAATAATGGAGCCGTGGATAGGTCGAAGGGTGTAGACTCATCACTGCAAGCTTCCGTGATGCAGGACCACCTTCCCTCAGAATAAAGAGAAACCATTTGTTCCAACTTGTGCTTCGTGTCCGTCGATATTCTGCGAATAGACCCAGCGTCGGCGGTCTCCAAGGATCTCTAACATGTCGTACAATGAAGTAGGCAGCGCACACTCTGCTCTTGTGGCGATGTCAACGATGAATGGGGACGCCGTGTTGCTCAACAGTTGATGCTGAAAGCCGTGGCGTCAGATGTCCTTCGTCCAGCAGTCGAGTCTACAACATCACGGTTCCAAGGTCCGGGGTCCCAGCCGAAGTCGACATGCGTGCGCCAAGGAAAACGACTGTTATTCAATAAGCAGAATGAGGCTTCGAAGCTGTCTGCAATTCTCGAAAGGTGTGGCGACAATTTGCTCTTGCAGATACGTTAGGCATCTGCGCTGTAGTGGAGTGCGGATCTTTGTCGCTGCTTGGTTGTCTCTGCGGATGTGTGAGTGTGCTCGTCAGCCTTGGCCCTTCAAGCTAGAGACAGTGATGGAGAGGAAGGTCGACGGCCAGGGAACATGCTGCCACCGACGAGATGCTGAAGACGACTGGCACATCTAGTGATGGCAAGCGACCCCCAGCAGCTCGCAGTGAAACGATAGTTCGTCCTCGTATCCATGATAGTGAAGCAATGAGACACGGCGTCTCAGTAGTCGCTATTGAATGATCGATATTGTTCCGCCTTTCAGAACGACAACTCGTATAGCCAGAGTATAGTTCCAAGCCAGTCATCGTCACCTTCACACGTGCCATGGCAAGCAAAACTCATTTACACGAGCAACGTAAGCGCCTGGGGCTGTGCAAGAAAAAATCGATATAGGCAGAGAGATCACTTAAAGGACCCTGCAACCCCGGCCAAGCCATCGAATATTGACTGCCACTCAAACAGGAAAACCATGAGCAGGTTTTCCGTTTGGCAGTGGTACTTCGTTGTGCTATTCTTGCGGCGATGATGAGGTCATGTCTGTTCGTTGTGTTCCAGTCTGGGGAAGACATCCGTTCGCTTGGACTCACAGCGCCAGAGAGCTGCCATGTGCTTCTTGATGGTTTGGATGGCTGGTGGCGGAAACGGATAAGCTTGTCTTCCCCGCGGCGGTCTGAGAGAGGCCTGTCTGGCTGCGAGGCGAGGCGAGCATTGTGCATGCAGGTGTACCGGCTGGTGGTTGTTTCTCAACGATCCAGGCGATGAGAGGTGGCAACAGGTCTCTGTACGAGTCTTCTATCGTGGTTCCGAATGGAAGAAGATGTAACAAATTCTTTCTGTGCCGTGTATCCATTTTCTGGGTCCATACCGATCGGAGACAAGAAGTCCTGGAAATAATGCGCATCCTAGAGCGCATCCTCCACACTGAACCGGGGGGGGGGGATCCGAGGAAGAGGGGAACAGCCACTCAGCCTCCTCTTCGACGTCCTTTCATCTCGCCTTCTGCACGAGTCTGGCAGCAGCGATGCACTACGCAGGATGTCGGAGCAAAGGCGAGGGGATGATTGGGAGTCGGCAGCGTCTCAAACACGCGCCCGCAGACAAAGGATGCAGTCTTTGCGCCACGCCAGCGAGCCAATCAGAAGCCATGCCCTGAAAAACACCCTCACACAGGCGACGCGCCCGCGCCCAATACTACACCACATATCGGACCATGCTGAGTCGATATGTCTCTCGATTCGGGCCTCACTCCTCAACAGCATGGCCAGCTGCGTGCTATTCTAGAATACCCGGCTTTCCCTCCACTGGGTCGCTGACGGTAATGTCAATCTCCGTCCCAGCCGGGTTTTCCAGCAGGACCAGAAGAATTTCCCTTGATCGCCCCGATGACGATGAGGTCGTTTAGCCACGAGGTCGATTGCACGAGCAACGGGAAACGTTGGACCTACTACTGTATTCCACGCTGGCCCAAAACGGCCGCCGGGACCGTAAGGCTTTCTGGATGCGAGCAAGAAGAATGGTGAAACAAGGACAAGATCCTGCGTACCTGCATTAGCCTCCAGCCTCCGAAGGAAGAGCTGCCGGAAAGGGATATCTTCGACGCCACCTCTGTCTTCCCAGACGCTCGGCTGGCGGCTGCATGGCCGCCTTCACGTCGTTTGACACGTGCACGTACCGCCCGACCCAGCGTCAAACCCTTCCGATGGGAGACACACAGTCGACTGCTTGGGCTGACTGGTGGAGAAGAACCTTTTGCAGTCCTGGGTTTCGGATGCGAGATGTGCTTGTGGGTTGCGGTCGATGAATAGAAAGAGAAGTGTTTGTCCTGCAGGTTGCCTGCGTCTTTTTCTTCCATCTTCCCTATCCCACCACCTCTTTTTGTTGTTGTTGATCAAACAGTTTCTCTTTGAAGTCAGGTCACTCGTTTACTGCCTGCTTCGTCCATCGTTCAAACTACTTAATTCTGCAGAAAGACATCTTTCGAGCATCTACGTTGGCATAGATTGAGCGATCACGAAGATGCATTTCACTACGACAGCTCTCGCTGCGGCCGGTCTCGCAGCCCACCAGGCCCTCGCCTTCGGCGGCGGTTATGGTGGTGGCGGATGGGGAGGCCCCTCCAAATACTCGACTCCTGACAACACCGACAACGAGTGTTCTCCAGCTCAAGCCAGCGGCTACGACTGGAGTGGACTCAACCAGGGCTCCTTCAGCGACTACGGCAGCAACAAGTTCAGTGGCTGGTCCTGCTCCAACTCCTTCGGCAAACGCGATCTCTTGACCAAGCGTACTTTCCAATCCAAATGCATCACAGCACCTCTCGATGACCAGCCATCGATTGGCTGCGAAGGCGACAAGACCATGTCTCTGGACAAGTTCGAGGTATCATCCGATAAGGACGCCGATATCGAGTGCCACTACGACATGCCTGACGGATCGACTTGCAAGGAGGTCCACTCCTGCAGCGCCGGCGGAACCGTCATTCAGAACTCTCAGTGCGGTGGTGCAAAGAGCGTGACCTTCAAGCCCGCAGGCGACAAGAGCTCTGGCTGCAACATTGGCGTTCACTCTGTGGGCTTCAACTGCGGCTCCGCGTCCAGCACTCCTCCAGCGTACTCGTCGACCGCGCCGCCGTCTTACTCCACGCCATCGATCCCAGCTTACAGCAGTGAGACTACTTCTTCGGCTTCCATCCCAGAGTACTCTTCTTCTAGCGAGTCCTCGCCTGCTACTCCTACGACTTCGACACCATCTGCTCCTGGCTACAGCTCGCCTTCCATTCCAGCTTACTCCAGCTCCTCTAGCAGTGAGAGCATTCCGGCATATAGCTCGCCTTCCATTCCGGCTTATTCAAGTCCTTCGTCCAGCGAGTCATCACCAGTCACACCCTCGACTTCTTCAACTCCTTCGGTTCCTGGTTACAGCTCTCCTTCCATTCCAGCATATTCAAGCCCGTCCAGCAGCGAGAGCATCCCAGCATACAGTTCGCCTTCCATTCCGGCATACTCCAGCCCCTCTTCAAGTGTCGAGACTTCGCCTGTCACGCCATCGACCTCGTCGACTCCTTCTGCTCCGGGCTACAGCTCTCCCTCGATTCCAGCTTACTCGAGCTCGTCCAGCAGTGAGAGTATCCCAGGCTACAGCTCGCCATCTATCCCTGCCTATTCGACGCCATCTTCAAGCGAGTCGTCCCCAGTGACCCCAACCATCCCAGCCTACAGCATTGGATCGGTCCCAAGCTACAATGTCACTTCGTCCTACCCAATTGGCAGCGGCAGCGTTCCTGGTTACTCTAGCCCAAGCATTCCAGCATATGGCAGCAGCTCCAGCACGGAGGTGTCGCCAGTGACGACGAGCCCATCGATCATTTCGTACTCGACATCGACAGTCTACTCCACCACGCTCGAGACCATCACTTCTTGTGCACCAACTGTCACCAACTGCCCAGCCAAGAGCGGGTCATCTGCCGTTGTCACCAAGACTGTGGCTATCTCGACCACGATTTGCCCAGTCACTGCTGCTGAGACGAGCTCTTCTCCTACTGGCTACACACCGACGCCTGAGTCGGGAAGTACACTGCCGAAGTGTCTCAACTCGTGGATGTACCTGACCTCCTGCAAGGGCAACGACGACTATGACTGCTTCTGCAAAAACAACGACTTTATCACCAAAGTCTGGGGGTGCCTTTCCGCATGGTCCGGCTCTCACGACGAGACTCAAGGCTCCGGCTCCTACCTCATGGGTCTTTGCGCTCCCTACGTGCCCCAGAACCCAGCCATCATCACTGCCTGCCCAAGCAGCGTCACCCCAGCCGCGTCCTACTCCTACTCGCCTCAAACCTCCCCAGCTCCTTCCTCGCCAGCATCCCCACCCCAAGGCCAAACCATCACCCTCTACAGCACCAAGGAAGAAACCATCACCAGCTGTGCCCCCGAAGTGACCAACTGCCCCGCCAAAACCCACACAACCTCCTACGCCATCGGCACAACCGTCACCACAGCCCCAGCAGCCTACAGCAGCAGCAGCAGCACCGAAATCGCGCCCATCGGCTCCTCGCCTGCCCCCACCGCCCCCGCCAGCGTCCCCTGCACCACAATCACCTACAGCACCGTCTACCCGGTCCCGGCGACCTACAGCACAGGCGAATCCGTGGGCGCCACAATCCCCTCCAGCAGTATCACGACCTCCCTGCTCACAACCGTCACGGTGCCGCAGGTCCAGATCACAACCTACACCGTCACGACGGGCGGCTCGACGACCACACAGCCTCGTCTCGGCTATGGGTCCCCGAGCCCCGTCGCGGGACCTACTGGATACAGCTCCGCCCCAGCGCCGGCGCCTTACCCGACTACTTCTGTCCCCGGCCCCGTGGGACCCATCGGTGGGTCGACGGGGCTGGGCACGACGTACCTTCCTACGCCGTCGCCTTCGAGTAGTCCTATCACTCCTTATACGGGCGCGGGTGTCAAGGTGGGAGGATCGGGATTGGTGGTGTTTGCGGCTGCAGCTGCTGCTGTTTGTGCGATGTTGATGATGTAGATACCGAGCTCTGAACTGTGGTATTTTTTTGGGGGGAAGGGCATGTGATTATGGTAATGAATTCAAAATGGGATGATGTGTTTGGAATTGGTTTTCTTTATTTGTATTGTTGATGTTGATGTTGATGTTGATGTTGATGTTGGGGGGAGGGGATAATAGCCTCACAGTGGAGACACAATTGTGAACAATGCAGACAACAAAAACGTCGAACGTCGCTGAATCATTGAAGTGAATCGCCTTGCTATCTCCGCAGCGTTACTTCCGCCCATGCCACCAACAAGTCTCGCACTGCACTCGTGTTACGACATTCTACCGCAGAACGTAACAACAGCGCGGAAGCCATCGCCAAGATTCACGTGGGTGAGGTTGAAACGTAAGCTATATCTATACTTTTTTGATTTCACGCAGCTATCTCCAGAGAAACACGTCTATCCACGCCATCAATCAATATATCAAACGCTCAGTACAGAACCGAACCCCAGAGAAGACCTGCCAGAATGTAAACCACACCTACTCCACCATCTGACCCTCCTCCTCCACAATCTCCCTGACTAGCCCAGCAAACTCCCCAGAATACCCCTCATACCTCCTCACAAACTCCAAATCCGTACTCCTCACCCCCATCTGCCCCGCATCACACTCCCTCGCATCCGCCTCGCGCAAGCGGGAAATCTTCTCAAACTTCTTCCCTTTACTCTTCTCGCTCAGATGCATCAGCAGCTGGGAGAGTTCGTCGGATTTGAGCGTTTCGTCGTTGGCGGCGAGGCGCGCGACGACTTCGGCGTGGGTTTCGGAGGGCCCGCGTCGGGGCAGCGAGCGGTAGAAGAGGAGGCGTTCGAGTTCGGCGTCGGTGAGGATGCTGCGTGGGTTGAGGAGGGTGGTTTTTGTTACGGGGGCGGGGATGTGACCGGCGCGGGGGGCGAGGAGGGTGGAGAGTTTGCGGGGTTTGGGGGTGGTGGTGGTGTCTTCTTCTTCGGCCGGGGGTTGGGGTTCGAAGAAGGCGAGGTCGTCGTCGTTGTCGGAGATGCCGGGGGCGTCTTCTTCGTCGGTGTCGTCGTCGTTGATCAGGTCGATGATGTCCTCTTCCTCGCTGTCGTAGACGTCGCTGGCTTCGGCCTCTTCTTCTTCCTCCTCGTAGCCGTCCTTGCCCTTCCGCATGCGACCAGGCTTCTTGCCACCCATGTTGTAGCCCGTCAGCTCTTTGTACAGATCCTCCTCAGCTTGCTTGCGCTTCGCAATCCACTGTTTCTCAGCTAGGAATCGTGCCTCCACAGCAGCTTTGTGCTGCTTCTCCTTTTCCTTGTTGATCCTCCGCTCTTCCTTGATCCGCTCGGCAGTCTCCTTGTCACTCCGCTTTTGAAGAGCATCGTCAATCTTCTTTCTCGTCGCCTCTGCCAGGTCACGCTTCTTCGCCTCAGCTCGGGCTTGGGCTCGCTGCTCTTTTGCGCGTTGTTCGTCTCGGGCGTTTTGACGAGCTTTCTTGTTGGCGGCGATCCGCTCATCTCTCATTCGACGTCTCTCTTCTGCGTTCTTGGCCTGCTCAATTGGTGGAAGGGCAGTACCATTCTTGACTGCCTCAACCCGCTCGCGGCATGCTTTGCCAGTGTACTTCCTCTGTCCGAGCTTGTTGGCGAGGTGCAGGGAGATCTCGTGCCATCTCCGCTGTTCGAGGAGCTGGATCTGGTGATCGAATTTGGGAGCAACTGCTTTAGCGATCGCATTGAGTTGGTCGTCCTAGATTCGTTAGTCTTGTGTGAAACGTTGTGAGTTGCTATCCCGCACCTCGCCCTCGTGCCAGTCACTCAACTCATCATCGAGTCGCTCGTCCTCCTGCTGCATGAGGAGTTTCTTCAGCCGCATCCAGCGGCTACCCACTGTCTTCGCTTCATATTGAATGCGGCCTTCATCCTTGAGCTTCTGGGAGACTTGTTCGTCGGTGAAGCCCTGCCTCTTGAGCTCGATGAGGCGCGCATCGTACGTGTCGGGGTCGAGTGTGAGCTTCTTTGGAACAGCGGCGGTACCGCTCTCTTTGATGCTCTTCTTCTTGCCCTTACCTTTGCCCTTACTTTGGGCATGTGAAGTTGCAAAAGTGTCGTCTATCTCTCCGGTCTGTAGCTTGTCAGTTGTGCTGAAGGTGTCTCCGGCAGCTCGGTCGGACAGAGATTCTCGGGGATACTTACGGAATTGCCGTCGTAGTCGCCTCGATACTGGCCGTCGTCCGCCTCAGATCCTGAGCCGTTATCCAGCTGAGCGTCGTCTGCGCTGTCTTCTTCGTGATCTGTGAAGTCAGTACTTATTCCCCGTTACTCGTAAGCCGACCGTGCCCTGCGATGCGACTGCCGTCGCACGGTGCGTAGCAATGCGATTGGAGACTGACCGCTGAAATCGGGCAATGGTGCGCCCGCCCATGACAAGTTGAACGCCATACCGCCCGCCGCGAGTAGTGCTGATGTGTTGAGTGAGGTGAAGTGATGTCAGAAGTTTCTTCAAGTTTTCTCCGTGGTGCTGTGACCGACCGAGGGAAGATGTTGGATGTCGTGGAATTTGAGAGGTGGTGTGTCGCGGGGATGAGTCGAGCTTTGGTTGGCAGGTGGATGGCCCACGCTAGCGTCGTCACGGGATCCGTGCTGAATAGGGAAGGAGCGTGCGTTGTCGAGCTTTCTTCACCGCCCGTGACAACAGCGCTAAAGCGCCTCTATTCACATGTTGCAAAGCGCTCTTTCCAGCGCTACATCGGCGGTTTAGTGCTCTGTTCACATGTTACTAGCAGTACTAATTACACTGTAGCGCTCTAGAGCGCCTTATAGCGCTTCAGTTTACATGTCGCTATATACTACACAAAGCGCTACTTTAGCGCTTAAGGTGCATATTCACATGTTACAAGTAGTAACAAACACACATGAGCGCTTTAGAGCGCTTTGTAGTGTTTGCTAAGTAGTAGAAGTAATTTCACATCAGCGAAGCCTTAGGTGAACATACTTCAAGTAAAATGGCCTATTCCCGTTGTCTAGCCTGGAGTGGAATTTCCACACAATCTTAATGCCCTCTTCGTGTATCGAATAGCAACTATAGGCTCGGTCGCTCCTCGAGTGGTACGGACAGCTTGTAAGCATCGGGGATGGATATGAAAATACGCCAGTCTTTGATCCGAGTCCCGAAGGCATGGGTGAGGCCTTTCACCCTCGATGATCCGCCCAAGTGAAAGCGATGTACAGACACCATTTCTCTCCGCAATTGACAGTGGCCAAGCTCATGATTGCACCTCGAGCAGCACAGACAGCTTGCGAGTGTTCGAGATCGGGATACGTTCCAGTTTCATCCCCGAAGTAATTGATATGCAAGTGATGGCTTCTACCAGAGGCATTCTACTCGAAGTGATGTCTGCCAACAGAACGAATCTCTCCGTCCATCTGGCAGCGACCAAGCTCATAGTTGCATCGCGAGTTGCATGGACGGCTTGCAAGTCATGGGGATGGAGATGCGCTCCACTTTGAGAAGGCCAGGACCGAGTGAGATTTTCCAGGCGGCGATGAAGTGAGCTGTCTCAGTATTAGTGAAGTCAGAGCGTTAAGTAGGAGATGAGATGAAAGAGAATGGGATGGTGGAAGGAAAGTGAAGTGAGGTCTTCTTCCCAAACACGCTATGCCTTTCACAGCTTTAGAGTCATCACGTGATGCTTAAACGATCAGCGATCTGCTTCCCAGATCCCGGAAATGCGATTGCACGATGCCAATCTTCCGTGACGTCGAGGCGCAGGTCGAGAGCTGTCAAGCTTGCGACACCAATTGGATCTGCATGAGAATGACAGAGTGGCGGTGCAAAATGTCGACGATGAGGTAGGTCCACGCAGCATCTCTCTCCTGCTATTTCTTCCTTCTGTACACCTACAATCCAGCGCAACGCCATGTCGTCCTATTTCAACCTCTCCTCCTACGCGCGCGCGAAGAAGAACAAAGATGATCTGGAGAAGACGAATCCTCAAGAGCCGGTCCTGAAGGATGACGACGAGAAGTTCTTGGAAAAGCACATGTCGCAGGACAACGCCGTAGAGAACGCGAAAAGCGCCGAGCCGACGAAGATCACCGAAGATGGCGAAGAGAAGCCCGCGACAGACGAGGAGAAGCAAGCTGCCAGCGAGGGCGACCAGGTCGTGCCCGAGACCCAGCCAGAGCCGCCCGTGAGCCCAGCCACGAAGGAAAAGAGGAAGAAGGACAATCGCTTTGAGCTACCAAGCCAGGAAGAAGCAGAGGCAGCTACGAGAAGCTGGAATAATCAAGTCAAGCTGGACGATAAGGGCAATGCATCTGGAGAGAAGAAGACGTGGGCTTCATACCTGCCGTCGATGAAGCCCAGCCCCGGCAAGAAACCAGAGGACAGCGAACAGAAGACGGAGGGGCAAGGCGATCAACGTACTTGGACGCAATACGCCTCCTCCTACGTTCCTTCGTCGTACCCATCTCTCCCCAACTGGGCGAGACCGCGCGACAAGGATAGCCAGCCTGAGCCCGTCTACAACGAAGATGGTACTATCAACGAGGAGAAGACGAAAGAAAAGCAAGAAAAGGAAGTCTCAGTCCTCCTCGATAACCTCAACATGTCCGCCATCAACAACCGCGTCTTCGCCTTCAGCGCCGAAACGCAAAAGTTCTACGAGCGCTTCGCCCAAGTCCTCAAGGATACCATGAACGGTGTGCCAACTGCGTATGAGGACATGGATAAATTGATGCGGGAGGCGGGACCGACGCTTGAAAAGCAGTTCAACAGCATGCCTCCGTTCGTGCAAACGCTCGTCAAGAGCTTGCCTAGCAAGTTAGGGACGGTCGTGGGTCCTGAGATTTTGGCTGCTGCCGCTGCAGAGAAGCCTGATGACGAGATGAAGAGGAGAATGGAGACAGCAAGTAAAGGCGAGAAATTCGTTGAGGCCAGCAGTAAGGCGGCGGATGCCAAGGGTGGCGACGCAAACAAGAAGAAGAGAAAGATCCCGGGTGTTAAGAGCCTGGTGAGCAAGCAGGGTGCTGTTGCCGGGATCTTAAGGAATACAGTGAACTTCCTGACTACCAGGTTCCCGTTCCTGGCGAGCACGACGAATGTTGTCATGTCGTTGGCGGTGTTCAGTAAGTTGTTCGGACTGATTCTCTTCTCGCAAGGAGATTGTGCTAACAATACATGCAGTCCTAATGTTCGTCTTCTGGTACTGCCACAAGCGCGGCCGAGAGATCCGTCTCGCAAAAACCGCCGAGGGTGAAGCGCAAGAAGGCGAAGTCAAAGAAGTCGGCGAGGAAGAAGAAAACGATGATGATGATGACGGCGACGACATTGAAGTCGAATACACCGACGAAGAAGCCGGCGAAGAAGAGGCAGCTGCCGAGGAAATCGCCGAGGGCGTTGCACAGGATCTCCAAGAGACATTGCAGCAATCGCAGCCAGCTGAGGTTCCTCTGCCTGGTAGCAGCCAGGGCAAGGAGGCGGCGTAGAAGCGACGCGAGGATTACGTGGGTTTCAGAAGAATGATATGATGCGATGATGAGGACGAGAATCGAGGCCTGTATACAGCGGATGGCGTTGTGGATGATGAGATACCTGTAATGACCCTGTTGAGATAGTAACGTAGCGTAGATACCCCCTTTCGTTTAGATTCGATGAGTCGCTTTTCTTCTATGAGTGTATGTCCTCCTTGAGCAGCCAAACTTGTTCCTACAGATGCGTCTGTGATCGTCCTTGCCAATACACGCAGCGTGTGCTGTCCGGGAGAAATGGATCGTTTCGGCTTGCATCTCTTCTTCAGCATTCGGTCAGGTACATGAGGGGTAGAAATGTCTCAATCTTGTTGGTTGGGACGTCGTTCGTGCCTCCGAAAAGCAGAAGTGAATGCTGTTCATTCATCGAAGTACCGTGAGATCGAAGATTCAGGGGTCTTATGCTGACAAGAACTGGATGTTGCACGCCAGCAATCAACGATATCAGCTTAGCGAGGCACCGTTGGGGAAAGCAGCGAACTCAAGGACTTGAGCTGTTTTGTGGTGCTTGTCGTTGCAATGAATGCGACTTGACGAGGCTGGAAGTCACCATCATACCACCTTTTTCTGATGTACGAGTTCAACGACAAGGACGCCATTGGAGCTGGCGATTATTCGAACGTGGGCGCGACGTCTGATATTTTAGGGGTTGTCAGTTTGGATGGGTCTTTTGCACAGGTTGCTCCTTTTCCTGTTCGGTCTTCTTCTCGGTTGACACGACGCAATTTCTTGCCTTGATGGCCCCAGGCACACGATTGCTTTGCTTCGACCGGCTGGTGAACGTGGAACGTTCAATGCAAGACGGGCAACGCATGATGGGTATCGCCTGTTTCTGGCGTCTTGTTCTTGTCCTGGGGTTCGTCTGCCGAGCTGTTATTGTCCGAGACTGATGAGCGTCGTAAGATCTGAGTCCATGCTGTCGGGCTGTCGTTCGAACGTATCGTGGGATCGAAGTTCCTAAACGCGACTGGTAGCTCATCAGTCGACCAACAAGACACAGACGGATGATATGTCCTCGTCGACGCGAACATTTGTCTCGATGGAAGAACAATCCCGCTCCTCTCCCGATGTCTGAGATGGCTTCCTGGGGACCACCTCGGTGAGTTGAGCTTGTTCTTAGAGAAACCGCTCCGTAAGGCTGCAAGTGCAGCAGATTATCCACACCGCTGCGTTTGGCTTCCCTCCGTGCCTCCGTTCTCCAAACGTATTAGTCCTCTCAAACAACATTAAACTCTTCCACCACTATGCATTCGCACATGCATTGACATCTTAGGGGTTTCCTGGTGGTGCCCGTTGGGCCTAACTTGTACCTCTTGGCACATACGGGGCTGGCTTTAGCGCTCTGCACAAGCGGCACATAGGGGCAGATCTTCATCAGCCTCACGCTATCACGCTATGATCTTGCGGAACTCACACGCTAGAGAAGTGCCGTGGTTGGAACTTGGTGCATTCCGTCCCGTCGTGGCTGTTTTCAGAAGGGTGCCCGAGATCTAGAGGCCGCCCTGTTCTTATTTGGCTGGATTAGTTATCCGAAAGTTGCAAAGCTTGAGTTTCAGGGTGGGTTTGTGCTTTGGTGGACGGGACATCAATGTTTGGAGAGCAATTAGATCTTGCAGAATGCATATCGGTCACCGGTCAGTGTTGTTGATGGTCTTCGCCATTTCGAGGATCTTCGCCGGGGTTTGTTTCAGATACCTGGTGGTGAACAGCCATGTGAGAATGGCTAGATCGATGCGGCCTCAACAGGAAGGTATATGAACAGGTTGGCGATGTCTCAAGCGTCTGTCTCTTGCGGTTCAACGTACTCCTCTCTACTTTGACCAAACGTCGACTCGAATAATCCTTGGCCAAGATGCAGCTCCTTCCCAGCGGCTGGCACATCCCTCACAGTGCTCAACAGTGCAAGGCACTCAACACCACTGTCCAATGCGACTGGTCCCTCTATACCAATGCCACCGGCCTGACCGAAGACCAAAAGCTCAAGCCGAACCCCGAGATCACGGGGACGCTGGTCAGTCGAATGTCGTCGACGAATGGCCCTCTCGACTGACGTTCACAGATCTTCAAATCGTTCTTCGCAACAGCTATTGCCTCACTGTTGTTAGCCGTCTTCCTCTGTTATGACAAGATCATGCTTCACAAAGCCAGGGAGAGCAACCACCGCTACTGGCTCAAGTTGGTCCACACTGTCGAGACACTGCTCCATACCTTCAGCGACCAGCAGCTTGTCGCTGCACTGTCCCTCCTCTTCACCCTAAACGATCAGTCTTGCACAATTTCGGCTTACGACTACAGCGTCGTCTGCTCGATGTTGTTGATGAGCAGTGCCGTGCATCTCAGTTCTCTGATCAACATTACGGACTTCATCTCCAAGGGCCGACGAGTCGCCATCACCCGCATTCTGCCCATCGTCCTTCAGATCGTCCTGACAGGGATCGTCTTCTCAGCACGCAAATCGAGCCATTTCCCACACGAGGCACAGTCCCTGGCCATCATGCCAGCAGCCTGCTTCGAGAACATGAACGCACAGAGCTGGCTTGGCTTGGGGGACCTGGTCGACTTCGCAGGCAATGTCACGACCAACACTACCTTCACTGCAACCAATACGACTGGCAACGGCACGGACACTCTATCGCATCGCATCGAGTTCCTGACCGGGAACAACGCAGGCTTGGCCGAGTACATCGTACTCGTGATCTGCATCCTTCTGGCTGGCGTGACCATCCTCGTGGAATGGCTCGTCCAGAACCAGTGGCAAAAGCATGTAGGCTGGGGCTCGATCGCGGTATCTATCATCAGCACCATCGTGGGGATCGTCCTCACAGGTTACACATACTCGCACTACCATACCGAGTCGGCCCACATGAAGACGCCGGAGCTTTACCAGGTGGACGATCCGACGCCTTTGACCTTCTCGCAGGTCCTGCCTTGGGCGTTGCTGGCGAGTAGCTTTATTCCGGCGGTTAATGCGATGGCTGGTCAGTTTCTTGTCCGAAAGGACTGGATCTTTTTGTATGTGAGCTGATTTCTGGCCAACAGGGTCGCTTCCTGAGAAGAGCCGTCGATTCGTGAACAAAGCAACGGCGGCGGGCGAGTCGCCATTTGAACGTATGGATAAAGTTGGTACTGTCGTGGGCGATCGAGAGCTGCCAGATTGGCGGTCATAAAGACGAGGAACACACTGGTGGAAGAGTTGTCGACGCCGCAGCTGGCTGGCTATTGTGCTGTGACCAGGCCCTCCTTCGAGATGCCTGGTCTTGGTGAATCTGAAGCGGTAGTGGAGAACACGTTGGAAAGAGTGTATAGAGAGTGACTTCGACTGAAGAGACGTCCTGGAATTCAACAGATGATGGTCTTAGCAGGAATGAGCTTACCTGCTCCAGATTTATTCAACTCTAGATGTACATACTGAGTCGAGAGATGGGTTGAGAGTTTGGTGTGTCTGTTAGAGTTTATGCTACTCCTGAATTGATATCGAATTAAGTTGCAAGTCACGTGCCAGCTTCTGCACCACGGGTCGTCCCTGCTTGGCAGAAGGGCAACGTCTGTGCATCTTTGGATGTGCCTCGAGAAACGACGACTGCACTTTCACCTCCACCACCGCCGCTTCCCGTATCCAACAACCCGACTCACTCTCACCCGACGGACGCAGCTGCCCCAATGTTCGCGCCGTATCGATGAGCCGCCCTTTCACCTCTCCTCCTCCACCCGACGTCCACCCCGCCAGAGGCACAAGACCATCACAACAAGCTGCCAGAAACAGCTCCAGCGACCACCAAGCCTCCCGTCGCGCCGGGCTGACTCCCATTTCTACCTCCAGCGCTATCCACAATTCTTTCGCCGCTGCGAATCGCCCGGCCCAGTCGCCCACCGGCGCAAGCTCGAACTACATCTCAGCGGCCGCCAATCGCCAGATTACCAGTCGACAGTCTTCCACATCGTCAGCGAGCTCCTTCGTTTCGCCGCCTGGCTCTGTGGGACCCCTAGGCAATCGTTCTCGCAACGCTACGGCTGCTGGAAGTCCGCGTCTTGCTGCTTCTATCGCAAGCTTGTCGTCTGCTGGCATTGGCAGCGCAGGGGGAGGTACCTCGCGCCTGGCACGACACTCGCCCTCGCTTTCTCTATCGAACAGCGCTGGATCTCCAGCATCACCGACCGGCACACACAGCGCCAGTGGCTCGTCCAGTCAACTGACGAGCCTGGTCCTTACCCAGTTGAACATCCTCCTGAGCACAATCAAGGAGGACACTGACCGTGCAAAGTGGGAGACTCAGGCGGAGAAAATCAGACGCCTGGTCAATGGTAGCGGCATGGAAGTCTCCACGACGTACTTCAGACGGCTGCTCCAGAGCAATGCGTCCACAATCTTTCCCGGCGCGCCGCGTGCGCCGGCGGGGCAAGAGAACGCTGGGAGCTATCAGCTGCTGTTAGAAGAGATGCAGAAACTTGCCAAAGACCCGCAGCAGGCAGACAAGATTGCGCAGTCACTTGACACATCTGAAGGCGACCTGTTCCGCGATTTCGACCTGGCGACATTCGTTGAACATTTCCGACTGGATCCAATCTCCAAGACAACGCTAGTACTTGCGTGCAGAGCAGTGACCAAGGCGGATCTGCGTTCCAAAGGTGAGAGAAAGACAACCATGCACACTCCCGTTCCTGCCCCGCCAAATCGCGAATGTTTGCATGTGCACCTGCAGTAGCCAAGACTAACTTTATCGTTTCACTTCACAGCCGATGCCATCTTAACCGCCAACTTCATCTCCAATTTCTTCAACACACTCGCCAACCCTCAAGTCACCGACCCTGACAGCGAACCATCACCGCTCGTACTCGCATCGATTGTCGAACATCTCATCCAAGATCCTCCACAGAGCTGGGGAGAAGAGCAGCGCGATAGTCTATTCTACGCCATTCGATTACGATACAACAACCTACGGTCGCGGGTTCCACCTGCGATCGAGGCAGCCATGGTGCTGGACGACCTACTTTCAGGCAATGACTCGCGTCTCGCAAACCACCTCCAGCGGGCAGGTCCACGAAGCACTGCCAGTCTTGAAGCCTGCAAGCAGACACTGAGTGGAGTTGATCTCCGCGACTTCACTTACCTGCAAATTGCATGTGCGCTCTTGTACACTGTGATTGCGGGTGGTGGCGAGCTCTACGATCCGCACGTGCTAGTGGAAGGCATTCGACAACATCGATCTGGACGTCAGATTGATTGGACGGACGTCGTGGTGCAAGGATTCGACAGGGAACACCTGAGAGTGACGAAGAAGCAGTTCCTGACCCTGTACAACGCCCTGTTGCCTCTTGCAAGAGAGTATTCGAATTTTGACATTCAAGGGCTGTGGGGTGGTTCATGGCAACACGCAGAGACGCAGTTGAGCTTTGTGGTGGCTTTCTTGCAGACCACTTCAGAAGAGCTGGATGTCATGCAAATACCGAACCTCAGGCAAGCATTCGACTTGACTGACTTCGCCACAGCTTCGGATAGCGTGCGGGCTTTTGCTGAACAGGCAATCAAGCACCCACTTGTGTCACGAGATGCGACAGAGGCACTCTTCACTATGATCTTCAGATCGCAGGAGACCTACAACCTCGCTCAACATCTTGGAATACCCGATAGCGTCATCAACCAGAACATGACGATATTCGTGTGCGCAGCGTCCGCCGTACCAAAACCCTGGGCGCCGCTGCAAGACCAAGCACTGAAGCAGCTGTTCTATCCATTCCTCACCAAGCTCCACGACAACTACGATTTTGTCATGCACGCGGTGTGGCAGCACGACAAGCAGTGGACTGCGAGCAGAATGGTAGAGTTCTACGGCCAAGATCAGATGCTGCTGCCATTCATCTTCGAGCACGGAAAGGAGCACGGCTGGCTTGAGCCGCTCTTCCACATTACCAATCAGATGGCTGTCGACCTCGTCACCTATGCTTTCGGCAAAGGCGAGAGTGATCTTGAGCAATGGGCCCAACAGCACATTGGCATCATGGGTCCACATCAATTCGCCGGCGCATGTGCCGAGTTTCTTAAGCGGAAGATGGACGATGAGGCCAAAGTCCAGCGTGAGGGTAGTGCACCATCGACTGCGCCTCTTACGATCAAGACTGTACATGCCTTGCTCCTACTCATTGTCGATAACACCCCTGATGACTCGATGGGCCCGCTGTATAGGCAATGTTTGCAGCTTTACCCACGGCTCTTCAATTACGGACAGGATGAGAAGCGAGACGCGATCATTGACTCAAATGGAATTGCACCAAATGGCCAACATCGCCACAGCCTACTGGACAATGCGACGAGAGACATGGAAGAGCGTTATAAGGAGATGTACGGAGGCTCTACGAATCCCGACAACTTGGTGACGGAGCTCAATCGACTCGAAGTTTCAGAAGATCCTGCCGAGCAAGACTTGTTCGCTGCCATGCTGTTTGGGTTGTTCGAGGAATACAATTGCTTCGGCGAGTATCCGAACGAGGCTTTGGCTACCACAGCCGTCCTTTTTGGCGGCTTGGTGTCATACCACGTACTCCATGGCATTGCCGAACAAGCGGCAATCTTCATGATATTCGAAGCGGTCTCCGAGTACGGTCCTGAGGATCCAATGTACCGATTCGGTTTGCAGGCCCTCATCCATGTGCTTCCTCGTCTCAAGGAGTGGCCACACCTGGCGCAGCGCATTCTGCAGACCCCAAGCTTGCAAAACACTCAGGCTATCGGCGCCGCAGAAGCTGCGTTGAAGGAAGCTTCGCCGCAGGACCCACTCACGCTCAACGGAGATGGCATCAACGGCATCACAAATGGTGTCGTCGATGAAGAATTTTCCGCAGTGTCTGAGCCTCCTCCTTTCACGGCTATCCAGGTCGATCCACCGATCCGAGAGAACTTCTATGAGGACCCAGACGAAGACACCTCGGACAAGGTCATGTTCGTCCTCAACAACGTCTCGAAGCGAAATCTGGAAGAGAAATTCAAGGAGATCGATGGTGCCCTCGACGAGAAGTATCACCAGTGGTTCGCCCATTACCTGGTTGACGAGCTGGCAAAGTCGCAGCCAAACTTTCAGGGCCTCTACCTCAATGTACTGGAAAAGTTCGACAAGAAGATGTTGTGGGCGGAAGTCCTTCGTGAGACGTACCAGAGCTGTCAAAAGATGTTGAATGCTCAGTCGACCATGGACAACCAACACGAACGGGCGACTCTCAAAAACTTGGCTGTCTGGCTGGGATCAATTACACTGGCACGGAATCAGCCAATCCTACACCGCAACTTGTCGTTCAAGGACCTGCTGTTGGAGGGCTACGACACCCAGCGACTGCTGGTAGCCATTCCCTTCGCGTGCAAGACCCTTTCACAAGCTGCACATTCGAAAGTGTTCAAGCCTCCAAATCCGTGGATATTGGAGTTGCTCGGCCTGATGAGCGAGCTCTATCACTGCATGGAGCTCAAGCTGAACATGAAGTTCGAGATTGAGATGCTTTGTCGCGAATTCCAAGTCGAGATTAAGAACATCGAGCCAGCAGATATCATTCGCTCGAGACCTCTTGTGGATCACAGTATGCTCCAAAGCTACGTTCCCGACGGCGGACCAGACGCCTTTGGCGATATGGCCCTCATGGGCTTGTCTAAACGTGGACCCAATGAGCGCTTCTCGCCTGAAGCTGTCATACAGGCAGTGCCGGATATGGGAAGCATGCTTCAGATTCCTCAGGCAGCCGGAAATCTCTCTCAACAGCAACTGCGCAGTATCTTCGTCAATGCCGCTCAACAAGCCATCTATGAGATCATTGCTCCAGTGGTTGAAAGATCTGTCACAATCGCCGCCATCTCGACAGCAGAGCTCATTCAAAAGGACTTCATCACTGAGGGCGAGGAGGCCAAGGTTCGCAACTCTGCGCATACCATGGTGAAGTCGCTCTCTGGCAGCCTTGCCCTGGTCACATGCAAGGAGCCACTCAGGATGAGCATCACCAACAACATCCGCCTCCTTGCCCGCGCTCTGCCAGAACAGCTTCCAGAAGGCCAGATACTGATGTTTGTCAACGACAACATTGACACGGTGTGCAGTCTTGTTGAAGGCGCCGCTGAAGATCATTCATTGGCCGAGATCGACTTGCAACTCGAGCAAGCGATAAACGATCGGAGGCTGCACAACGAACAGAGACCCAACAAGCCGTTTGCTCAGACACCGGTCAGTCGATGGTCGACTCTCATCCCCGAGCCCTTCAGACAAGACCAGAATGGCCTCAACAGACAACAGCTTAGCCTTTACGAGGAGTTTGGACGACAGGCACGCATAGCCCCAGCGGCCCACGCCAACAACGTGTCCCAAGACAGTAATCGCCAGTTGCCTGACGTACTGTCAGAGGGTTACCTGCCGAGTCTTCCTACCCCCGCAGAGGCGCCCGCCATGCCACGTCCGACCCAGCAGCAGCGCCTACCAAGCGTTGCTACTCAAAACCACCACCAGGTCAACGGCTACATCGACCAGAACAGTCTTGGACAGAGAATTGCCGAACTTATCGAAGAGCTTCAGCAGACTTCGCGAGAAGCCAAAGAGGAGCACATCAGCGAGATCGGTGAAGGTGCAGCCATTCGCCGTGTCTATGGCCAGCTGGTGCACCTAATCGAGAGCACGCCACAGCAAGACACGCTTGCCCTTCTCTCAGGTCAACAATGTTTGAGCGTGATCTACACGACCGCGCAGAAGCGGTTGGAGATCGAGGTGTTCGTACGCTTGCTCATGCAGCTCTGTCGCATGTCAGTGCCAGCGGGTAGACACCTCACCATGCAACTTGCGACATCTGATGACGATCGCATGTATAACGCAGCAGCCGCTGTCTCGCTCGTTAACGAAGGTCTGATGGATCTCCAGCAGGTCGATAGCCAGATCTCGAGAGCGATTAAGCAGCGCCGTGTGGTTGTCCTCCCCTTCTTGAAAGACATTCTCGAGGAGCTTCTCTTGGGCGAGACGCCAATCTCCTTCCGTGCCGACTTTGTGCTCACATACGAAGCTCTTGCATACTGGCTACAAGAAGAGCCGGGCCTTGAGCTTGGAAGAGAGATCATGTCCAAGCTCCAGCTACCAGCCAGCCAGATCAACGGCATGCCCAGCCCAGAGGCCGAGTCCAACAAGCATGATCAGCTCGAATACGTCTTCGAGGAATGGGTCAGACTTCAGAGGAAGGACCTCCCCGAGCATTCCCACCTCGCTTTCGTGCAGCAGCTCCATTCGAAGCGCATAATCTCTGAACCGCAAGAGGCTATGACCTTCTTTCGAACCGCCACCGAGATGTCCTACAACGAGTTCGAGCGGATTAGCAGCATCCCATATGGCACTCCGAGCCAAGCCTTCATCCACGCAGACTCGCTCGCGAAGCTGATTGTGCTTTTGATCCTGAACCAGAGCCCTGTCGACGAGGATGCGCAGATGGCCAAGCCATCGAAATCGCTGGAGGCGCTGCTTCGCTTGATCGTCCTCATCATGTCTGATCATCACAACAAGCAGCGAGAACGCTGGAACCCAAGAGTCTACTACCGCCTTTTCTCGTCGATGCTTTGCGAACTCCACGATCGCCGTCATTTGCTGGCTCCACAGCAGCACCACAACGTCCACAAAGTCTTCGCTCAAGCGCTGCTCGTACTGCAGCCGCGATACTTGCCTGGCTTCCAATTTCCGTGGCTTGCTCTTCTGGGCCATCGACTCTTCGTACCCGCCTGCTTAGCTGGCGCTGGCCGTTCCAGCGGCGCCTGGGACATGTACTCGAGGCTTTTGACGGTGCTCTTCCAGAACTTGACCGAGTTGTTGTCAATTCCGGACTCGCCGCCCGCGGTCCAAGACTTCTACCGCGGTGTGATGCGTTTCTTCACCATGCTTCATCACGACTACCCCGAGTTCTTGATCGAGAACCACATGCAGCTGAACGCAAGCATTCCAGTGCAGTGTCTTCAGCTACAGAACATCGTCAACAGCGCTGCCAGCCGTGCCGTTTTCAACGACCAGCCGGACCCATTCACACCTGGATTGAAGATCAACAGACTTGAGCAAGTGCGCCAGGCACCAGCTGTGCATTCCGACGTTGGCAACGTCCTCAACGAGGCAGGCATCAAAGCTGTCGTTGAGCATGTCTGCAGTGGTAGCGACTTGAGCGAGCAAGACTTCAGCTACCTCCTGGCGGCTGTGGACCGCGAGGATGGTCAGATCAGCCCGATCTTGCACAATGCTCTCATCCTCTACATCGGCATGCATGCTACGTCGGCATCTTCCGTCTTCTCGTCTGCAGCGGCTCCAGCTCGCCTCCTCGAGCGCCTACTCAGAGAAAGCCGCCCCGAAGCACGATTCCACCATGTCTCGGCCATGGTCAACCAGGTGCGCTACGTCAACGCTCACACGCACTACTTCTCGACGGCGCTGCAGCACATGTTCAGTGTCGGATCACAGCAGATGCAGGAGCAGATCATGCGTGTGCTGTGCGAGCGGCTGATGGTACCCCGACCGCATCCTTGGGGTCTGATCGTCATCATGCTGGAGCTCGTCAAGAATCAGACCTACGACATCTGGGGTCTGCCTTGGATGAAGACGGCGCCGCAAGTGGAAAGCATGCTCACGAACCTCGCACAGAGCCAAGAGCACCGTCTCACCCGAAGCCCGATGGGCGCGATGATGTAGAACGAGCCGCCACGTCGGGTTACACCACGGCCGCCTCCTGGGATTGTGAAGCCGGATCTCCTTTCACCTCTGGTTGGCGGATGAGATCACAATCGACATTTGACTCTCCATTCTACCTGCAACCAACCAAACAGCACCGGATAATGCAGATACTCTCTTTTCCACATGCGACTTTATTCTATTCGCTCGGGGGCGTTGGCTGCGGTTAAGGGCAAAAAAGAACGAAATCGTGACGAAGCTACCAACGAACCTGTGATTACCCCCCAAAAGTTCAACCAGCGACTGGCGTTTTTTCGATGATCTGGAATTACGGGGACAGAACGGCGATGAGAATTCTGAAGTGAAGCGGCAGCAGGATGTACCAAGAAGATGATGCTTTCTGTGACTCTGACTGAAAGCATTTGGGTGGAGTGCGAAACCGGTTTTGGTTGGGATTTTTCTTTCTGTGTCTTCTGATGTGCCCTTTTGCGTGAATGCGGGCACGATGGGACGAAGATGAAGATGGATGACTCTTCTTCTGCCTGCCTCTGTGACTACTTGAGGGGGCGGATGATGTGCGTGTGTACTGTAGAATAGAGCATAGGGGTGGTGTGAATGCATAGTGAGGTGTAATGACTTTGGAAGAGATTCGCGTCATGTCATGTCATTTCGTTTCATGTCATTTCATGGTTCTCGTAGGCTATTGATGTTCTAGCTGTCGTCTTGAATCAACTCCAGGCTGTTCTCTTTGGCAGAGTACAGATGTGTGTGTTTGTATCATGTCGTCGAAAAGTTGTTGGGTGTCGTGATGTGATCAGAAGCAATCTCAATCATCGCTCCAGCTACTGCAGTGCAGCAAGGATCGAATTCAATGTTCGTGAAGCCTTTTTGAGTCGTATCACGGCGCGCATCCCGTGGTGTTGTGTACATCCAGCACCACAGTCGGCCTCCATTCTATCACAAATGAAGCCAATCACTGACTGCCTCGGGGAGTGGTTCTACTGGTCCCTCGGCAGCCTCGTTTGGGTTGCCATTTGACAGAGGCTGCTGCTCGGCCTTCATTCCATCCGTCATTGTGCTGTCCGGCTTGATCTTCTCGATGTTGGTCGTCTCTGGCTCCGTCTTGTAGAGGTCCGTCATCTTCTCTCGCTCGTGCTTCTCCGGTATCGCCGTGTCGGGCTCTTCCACCTTCTCCGTGCCTGCCATCTCGGTGTCGATGTTGCTTGGCTTCGCGTTCGAAGTTGCCAAGTCCTGTGCCTTCAAGCTCTCCGCCGCCCTCTTCTCTGCTGCTGCCGCGGCCATCTCTCTTGCCGTCTTCTCTAATGCCGGATTTTCTGCTTCGATGTTTTCTGCCTCGATCTGCTCGAGCTTAGCGTTCTCCGGCTCCAGCAGGCCCATCGTCTCCAACTGAGTCTGCTCTGCCTCAGTCCTCTTCGAACCCATCTGCCCTTCCGCTGACATTCCCGCTGGAATATTCTTTGCCTGGAAAGTGGCCGCCTCAATCTTCATAGGGGCCATTGGCCCCGTCAACCCCTCCGCCGCCGCGGTCTTCTCAGCCTCCTCCCTGTCCGCTGCCGCCTTCTCTCCTTCCATCCTCTGCACGACCTTCCCAAACACCACCTCTGCAAGCCCATGCTCCGTGATCAACTTGTGGATCGGCTCACTGAACTTCGGACACAAATCCCAGAAATCCCACCCAACATGATCAATAATCCACTCCCGCATGAACTTCTCAACTTTCGTGCCGCCGTTTGGGGACGTGACGCTGAGGATCTCCCTCGCGACAGGAGGGATCGCGACAATTGGCAACGGGTGGAGTCTGCAGAGCTTCTGTTGGATGATCTCTTGGAGATACTCGTGCTGGATCTTGGTGGCTGCGACGAAGGCTTGGCTGAGAATCTGCGCGGATCGCGTTTTCTCGATCGCGGAGATGGAGTCGCCGTTGGTGGATGGGGTGATGTGGGGAACGATTTTGCCGGTGTGGAGATAGTCGTATATGGAGAGGAACTGTTGCTCGGTGAGGGCTTGATCGATGGCCCTGGGGTCTTTGCGGAGGTCGATGATGTGTTCTTTGGTGATGTTGTTGAATGTTTCACGCTGGTGGAGGTAGAAGCAGTTGTCAAGGGCTGTCAGAGGGATGATGATGCCGGAGCGGTTGGAGCTGATGAGGACGCGGCACATGTTTGGACTATAGAACAGGTTAATTTTCAGTGGTATGTTCAAGGATAAAGTAGACGTACCCCACCTGTGGTGGAGCATGTCGTTGCTCGCGCTTGATAAATGATGGGGACTTCTGGTGACGAGCCTTGTCATCGCCGGTCTTTGGCATAAACAAGCCGTTGCTTCCATCCACATCCGTGTCGTCGTCGATGTCGACGTCGTGATGCCTAGCTCTTTGAGCCCGAGCGACCACTTGACTATACATAGTCGACCCTGCCTTTCTGCTCGGAGATTCTGTGCCCTCGTCATGACAGCCTCCAAACAAGTGAGCATACTCCAGGCCAAACATGTTTCTGTTGCTCTTCTTCCTCGAGGACGTTGGCGTCGGATATCCCTTAGACTCCGTTGAGTGACCCTTTTCGCCCGTGGCACGTCGCTTGCGGCTTCCGGACGAGAAGCTGTCTTCATCAGAGCGACGTCGTTTTGGTGTCGATTGGCTCTTCTTGCGAGACTCCTGTGCGTTTCTCTCTGCTTCGAGCTTGCGCACCTGCGAATTCCGACTGATGTAGTTGTGCCAATACTCGGCACCTAAAAATGCCGGCGCATCCTGACGAAATGCTTTCTGTCGTTGCTTCTCTACTTTTGTAGAATCATCGTCTGTGGCCAGGATTTCTGGCTGATCGAACTTTTTCGCGCTTGCAAGATAGTCGCGGTTTGGGTCGTACTCTCGAATGGTTTGCGTCGACACCCAGATGCTGTAATACGTCAGTCCGCTATCCAGATTTTGACATACTAAATCCTTACTACTTGTGTCTTCCAAGAAGGATGGCTGGTAACTCATGAGGACCACGACGACTTGCGATGAATCTGGCCGGTGCTCCATCTACGTCACAAACCATGGCCGGCCAGAGGGCTCCATTGTATGTAATCAACCATGTGCTGCCCTCTGTGACTGGAGCTGGATGATTGGGTCTTGAAGGAGTCTTGGAAACCAGAGCGATATCATCTCCGAGCTGGTGGAACACATGGTGAGAGTTCATGAGGGCTTCGACAGAGAAGTTCGAGCCGGCCATCTTCTATATTGTGAGAGGGAGGATGATTCAGGAATAATCGTATCCGTCGGTGATCATCTGAGGCCTATAGTGGTCGGTGGGTGGCTTGAAAGAGCAGCTTGTGACCAGGTCTCGTCACCAACCGTTCAATGATGAAAGGGGGCGGATGTGACAAGTGCCTTTGGCACTCCGGTGTCTCGTCCGGCTTTTGCACAAGCCCTCGAGAGTCAAAAGCTGTTTGATGTGAGGAGATAGTTGCTTGCTAGTCGTTTGACCAAGAGGGTGAGGAAGTTGAAGATGTCAAGGTGGAAGAAAGTGTTGAAAAGAGATTCCGGATGAAATATAAAGGGAGCATATTGCTTGCTGGGGTAGTCGCGATGGCGCAACTTTCATGTGATCTTCCTCACTCGAGATTGCCTAGTCTCATCTAAAAGGCTTGTGGCATCGCTATACGTGCCAGGTCCAGCAGCATTGAAGATACAATTTCAGGAGCAGACTGGATAGCCTTCACATCCGAAATATCTGTCAGCCTCACTGAGACGATTGTAATCAATCGATATGATGATCGAGATTTGGTTTTTGCATAACACATGCTTCAATGAGATGATGTGATGGGTGCTGAAAGCATGTGACAGAGACGCGAGTGAACGAACAGTGATGTGAAGTGAAGTGAAGTCAAACAAGCTTCAGACCCCTTCAGACGGCAGGCCGCACCTAACAATATCTCAACCTACATGACCTAGGCAGGTGCTCGATTAACCCTAAATCCTTGTTATTAGATAGACCTTACTTCACTTCTCGCTTCACTTAAACCTCTCCTTTACTGAAAATAATACTATTTAAACGCCTATTGTCGCTCTAGTATAACTTTATACGCCGCTACCTTCGTACTCGCTTTAAACTACTCGTACTACTCGTAATCTAAAGATAACAGCGATAATAGCGAGCATAGCGACTTAAACACGGTATATACTCGCCTAAAGTATTCGCAAAGCCGTTACTAATAATCTATATAGATACCACCACCCTACGACTAAAGGCGAGTACTACTCGATTACTAAAGACGACTTTAATATCCTCGTCGTATAGTACTCGTAGGCGGCCGCCTAAGTAAAGCGTAACCTTAATTAGAGGCTTAA
>NW_022986966.1:0-48352 GCF_010093935.1 Zasmidium cellare ATCC 36951
AACCTAATACTATAAGAGAAAGAATATTAGGCCTAGGAGTTAAACTACAGTTATTACTACTATAATATAGTAGTAGAATAAGTTCTAACACCTAATTAGATAAAGGAAAATTCTTTTAGATTATATACTATCGCTTAGATTTTATTTAGAGATGTACATACTAGCCTAAGTAGGAGTGTTAAATAGTACAGTCTAGATAGGCAGGCTAGAATAGATACCTAAGGCATAAATACTAAGAGTTACGTAACTAAAGGGAGCTTATCTTACCTTAGTTCTCCTACTTCCTATAACTAACTAACACAATTATAACTAGGTTAGTTCCTGCTATTATTTATTAATTTAGTTACTTCTACTATGTTCGACACCTATATAAACCCTATAGAGTAGTCTTAGCTTAGTAGATTAAAATATTCGAGGTTAGAATAGAACGTATATAACTACTCTACTTCCGTAGATCGGTTCTCTATCGGGACTATTCGAAGGTCTCGACGTATATAAACTACTAGATAGTTACGTACGAAGTCTAATATAATAGAAGTTACGCTAGGGATAAGGCTAGTTACTCCGTAGACGATTACGCTACCCTCGCTAAAGTCGTTAAGTATAGATCTTAGAAGCTCGATAGCTTTTAAGTAGAAGCGTACGCGACTATATTTCCTTATATAAGAGGCTTTAGACAAGCCCGTATTTTCTTTAAAGTAGGTATATTCTAATAGAAGCTACTAGTAAAGATACGAAGCCGCGATAAAACCTAGGGTTCTTTTACTAGCCCCTTATAGTCTAATAAGAGCGATAGAAGCTTTTATATTATATCTCGAGCTCTTCGGGGCTTAACTACCTATCGCGGCTAGTCTCTAGGAATAGTAAGTATATAGTCTAGGATATCTAGCTATAGATAGTATAAAGCTAAGGCGGAGGATAAACGACCCGTATCTTAAACGTAATATAGTAATATCTATATACGGCGATTCTAGTAACGTGAAGTAAGGAAGTATAAGCTAAGAGGAGCTTATAGAGACTCTAGAGCGAGTAGCTTAATACGTAGATTTATAATTAAATACCTAGTCGTCCTCCTTAGCCTCGCCCTATCTATCGGAGAAAGATATCTCCGAAAATATAGGCGAGTACTAATACGACTAATAAATAACAAAATTTGATCTATTATCGCTTCTAGGCGTAGAGTAAAGTTATCTCTAATAGCTACTACCCGTCGGAAGCTAATAGGCGCTAGTACGGCTAACCGATATCCTATATAGCTATATTATCTCTAGTAGGGTTATAGTATTAAGACTAAAGATTAGTAAAGCCTATAGTAGGTATCGGCGTCGTAAAGAGAAGTATAACGGACGGTAGCCGATCTACTTACCCTATTAGGCGTATAGTAGCGAATACGTATATACTTAGTATTAGAAAAAGAGGGGCCTTCCTAAAGGATATATACACGCTTTAGAGAAGCTCTTAGTCTTAGCTATAACTAAAGATCCCGGTCTAGAGTAGTATTTTATAGAGACTATTAGTAGAGGAGTTAGGAAGAACGATACTTACTTTATAGCCTTGTAGATAGACTATAAATACCCCGGGGCTCTTAGAAAGAGATAGAGGACGTCTATCTTAGCTACCCGACTCGAGGGTTTTATACGGGATCTTAAAGGACTTACGCCGACTAAACTTAATAAACTTCCGGATACGTTACTTCCTCGCTCTAATTAGTAGGATACTATATAACTACAAGCCGGCGATCTTATAACAAAATTTTCTATACGAGATATCGCTATACTACCGAATACGCTACAGTTATTAGAAGAGTACTTTTAGTATATATATAGCTAGATACTAGTCGTAGAAAGACCGTATATCTATTAGCTTGTATATTTACTCTCTACGGACTAGAAGAACCTAAGTAATCCCGATATCTGCTTAATACTAGGTATCTTGTCCTATATTTAGCTTTCTAAGAACTTAAGCGATAGAAACTATAGTATTATTAATCTTACCGGGCTAGTATTAACCTTACTACTAAACAACGTAGTAGAACTGTAATATTAATATATATAAGTATTAATACTTCTTACTATCTCCCGTACTTAAGTAGGCAGGTTCGAAGACGCGTAGCTTTTAATTAGGACTATATACTAAAGCCGCGTTATAGTTATACGAACGGTAGGAGAGGACTAAGTTAGGTCTACAAATCGGACCTATATAGGCTACCTTATTATAGATACGCTACTCTCTACTCGACTTTATATCTAGCTTTACTTCTCGTCGAGGTAAATTGCGGAAGGTATACGTACTTTAGACGAAGATAGAATAGAGGAATAGAGCCTAGGCGACTATTACTTTAAGACGTATAATAGTCTATACCCTTTGCGAATTAACAGCTCCTTTAACTAGCTATTTAGGGTCGTCTAGAGTTTTGTACTAACTTCGAAGACAAGCTCTCTCGAAGAGCGATAAACAGTGCGCTAATAAGTAAGTTCTTATTATTACAGTCCTTATAAGCTACTAGGTAGTAAGGGAAAGCTACCTATACTACTAGGCTAAATTATACGGTATCTAGTCTATCTAGCTGTAATATTAGCGTTTTATAAATCGTCTGAATTAAGTCTAGACGTCTATTTCAAGATTACGAATACGCTACTCCCTCTATAGGAGTACGTAAAATTAACTATCTAGCCCTTTTATATTCTATTAATCTAGGAAGTTACGTTTAATATTATTCTAGACTTTCTCTAGGCGCGCTATAGTAACGGAGACTTTATAGTAAGATCGAGTATCGATATAATAATTACTATTATTACTAAGCTAGACGAGAAATATCCTTTCGAGTTTCTTAAGGCGAGGTGCGTTTCTCTCGGGTTAGCGCAATCCTCGCGCGATATTAGCGCCGACGGCGAAGCTATAATATTATTATTAGGCTACGTAGAGTATAGTTTATTAAATATAAGTAGAATAGGAGCTATAGACGAACTTAATCTAGCTTAATAGCTAGATATCGAAGCCCTCGAGTAGTAGGCTATAAGTCTAGTTATAATAGATACCCTCGATACGGAAGTAGATTAGGACGCGATAATACTAAATCTAGGCTTCGCTATAGGAGAAGAGATATCTAGTATAGCTATTATAGTACTAGATCTGTTTCTCTAATAATAATACGATCTATACCGTAGTCTAGTATTAAGATTAACACAAACTTGTTATACTACTTTCTATAGGCTAAGCTCTACTAATCTAGAAAGAAAGAGAGTATAGTATCTATATAGAGGCTATATTTTTAATATAACAGTACTAGAATCTTCTAGCTAGATTATACCTAAGCTAAGTAGGCGGAGGTTTACTTCTCCGGGCCTCGATTATACTATTCGTATATAATATTTTAAGTAATCTAAGTAAATCCTTTCGCCTACGACGATTAGAAAAGAGGCGGCTCGGCTAGATAAGTACCTCTATACTAGGGCTTTAATAATTATAATAGGTAATATAAGGCCTATAGTACGAATCGTAAGTATTTTTTATATATCGTTAAGTATAATACTAATAGACTAGGCCGTAGTAGGATCTAGTAGATTTATTAGTCGAGCTTATATTCGCTATATCCTCGATAAATAAGAAACTCGTAAGTATTTTAAAGCTCTAAGGATATACTCGTACGCTAATTTAGATCCTAGAGCTCGCTATATTTGTGTACTTTCCTACCGTAGAGTAACTTAATTAGGACTAATATACTAAAGTAATACTACGCTATCGTTATAAGCGGACGCGGAAAAATATAGCGTAGTATTTTTTAAGACGATTAAAGGGTACCTAAATACGTACAGCTCGGGGACGCTAGATCTCGATACTATTATACTCGCTACTCCTACTTAGACCTATATATCTATATCGTAACTTTTCGAGGACCGCGGACTAGCCTTACTTATTAAGAAGCCGCTCTTAACTAACGGTTAGGACGGTAATTAGCTTTTAGTACTATCGGCTAGGGATACTAAAGGTATATATATAGTAGGGTATTATCGGCGATATAGTCCTTATATAAAGGCTATTAAGCACGTTCTTAACGGAAAGAACTTAGGCGATATTATAGCTATAAATAGAGGTAAGTCTTATTATTATTAACCGTTACCCTACTTAATCTAATAGCGGTATAAGTATAGGTAATAAGGAAGAGCTAAGAGTATTTTAATATTCCCTAGTACACGTAAAAAGGGGCTAGTAGTATAGTAAGATAGTCTCTACCCTTAGAATTAAAAGAGGCTAACTAATTCGTTAGCTTTTAACAAACGCTATATACGACCTTAATATACTGCAGTATTAGCTAGGAGATATTATAGAGGTCTTCGTAATAGAAGGTCGAAAGCTAAGGCTATTTAACGTCGACTTAACCGTTTAGCTCTCTTTAAAGTTCTCGTTAGGGGCTGTTAGATCGTTTCTATTAAGCGAGTAAGTACGTCGACGATAGGAAATAGTAACTACTAACGTCTTAATAGCTTAAGCGCCTCTTATCTATTATAGGAAGCTAGTATAGGAGATAATCCTATCTTCTCTCGTACTAGCGTAGACTTCTTTACTATCTTTAGGATAACCGGCTTATTAAGTGTACCCTTATTATAAGTTAATATAGCTTACTTCATAGGCACCTATATCGTAACTAATATCGTTAGGACACGCTATTACTACGATAATAAGCCCGAACGAGAGAGGAATTAGAACTTTCTACTACAAGAAGATAAAAGCGTAGAAGATATATTAGATAGCGGTTCTGCTTTTACCTATCAATTGAGGCATTTTGTTACCGTTGCGCGAAGAGAGAATGAACCCAACTGTTCGGTAGAAGATAGATTGAAGGCGGTGTCGGTCACCGATGCTATATTTAAGAGTATCTAGATAGGCGGGCCTGTTTTGGTTGAAAAGGTATGAACTATTCTTGCTCTGTGTACAACCTTAAAGTCCAAATGTTTTCTGGTGTTTCTCTTTACTGCCCTCGCAAGTTAGTAATACTAGGATCCTCTGTGTAGGTCCATAAGCTCTTAACGGCGAAATATCGAGACTATATAGAGGTACACGGGCTGAGCAGGCTCACGTAAGATTCAGACGCCCCTGCAAGTTTTCGGAAGGAGGGCTTAATTGGCAGGTACGCTCCTCTCTTTAACCTTGAAAGTATGCTCGTAAGACCTCATGTTCCTAGTAATACAGCTCACGGCCCTTGTCCCCCTAAGACTATAGTGGGAAATAGATAAATGGACTGCCTCCTGCCTACAGTTCCGCTCTGTCATCTTCGGACGAATACTTTGCCGAAGCAAGAAAGTGGTTCGTGTCAACTCCTCTGTTGAACGATGAAATCTCAGTAAGCCAACGCTTGGCAAAGAGCCATCAATACGCAGTATTGACGTTTGGAGTTGTGCTTACAGGAGCAAGCTTCGTAGCCGGGTGTGATGGCGTAGGTAGGGCCAACAGGCGTTCAGCCTCGCTCCTGCCCCAATGGTCAAGCATGATAGTGTCCTGCTTCGAGCAACGTATTTATGTGAGTACTGTGCCTTTTCTATCAAACACTCCATGGGCATTTTGAGTTGGTCCTTCCTACAATGGCAAAGCCCACGATCATTTTGGTCCCCGGAGCCTGGCACAAAGCCCTCGAAAGCTTCCATCTACTTACGACACTACTGGGGAATCACGGATATGTCGTGGAAGCCGTTCCGCTTGCCTCTGTCGGCCAGTCTCTTCCACGATTAGGATTTGAAGAAGATGTCAAGAACGTTGCCACTGTCATTGAGAAGCATGCAGACCAAGGCTCCGACATCGTGGTTCTCTTTCATTCCTACGGTGGAGTTCCTGGTTCGTCCGCTTGCCGACACCTTCTGAAGTCCGATCGATCAGCCGTCGGGAAGGCTGGAGGAATTACGCACGTTGTGTACTGTGCAGCATTCGCCATTGAAGAGGGACGTTGTTTGATGGATGGGATGGGGGGCCAGCCTCTTCCGTGGTGGGTGTTCGACGAGAGCGAAGAATCCATGATGCCCGAGGACCCCGAAAATACATTTCTACAACGACATCGATGATCAAGAAACGCTCAGGGGCTTGGTGACCGGTCTGAAACCGCAAAGCTTCAGCGCATTCTGGGGCAAAGCGACGTACATGCCGTGGCTTTACGTGAACAGTACATACATTCTTTGCAGCAACGATAATGCCTTGCCCTTTGGAGTACAGGAGGGGATGATGATGAATGCGAAGAAGGCTATTCAAGCAAGTGGTGGCAGGGTAGTGATGAAGGATGTTACTTTGAGTACTAGTCACAGCCCCTTTATGAGCCAGCCACAGAGAGTGGCGGACATCTTGAGGAGAATCGCGGGCGATACAGTGTAATCATAATGTAGTCGCAAGCGATAGTCGTGTTCAGCAAGCTCAACACGATGCCCTCTTCTCCCAGTCGAATAGTGTGTATCACAAAAGGCATACGTGAACGTCTCTCGTCTAGCATGAGTTGTCTGACCGGAGTTCGTCCACTTTAGTGTAGCCAAGCACGTATCTTGTGTTGTTTTTGCTTTCTGAGCTAGAAGTAATGACCGGGTCGCCTCCGAACAGCTCACTGCTGGGCTGAAGCTGCCGGCGAATTCCTTCTCCGTAGGGCGCAAGGCGTCCTACCTTACACCAACTGTGTAACAAAGCGTTGGACGCCTTATAGTAGCCTCAGTGTGACGACAATGTCACTGGTCAGGACAGTCTACTGAGACAACATCAAGAGAAGCCTTTGATTTTTCCCAACAACTGAGACGTTTTCTTCCAATTACTTCACCCGAATTGACGACAATGGCTCAGGGAAAACCGTTTGGCAACTTGCCATCAGGCGCTACCTCGAACGTCAAGCCATATGAGCTACATATACCAGAGGCAGATGTACAGAACATGAAGAACCTTCTGAAGCTCTGTCGACTTGCAGGACCGGTCTACGAGAACTCCATGCCAGGCGGCAAAAGAACTCTTGGCGTACGACGAGACTGGCTGGCAGACGCAAAGCAAACTTGGGAGACGGACTTTGACTGGTCAGCTCTTTCATGAAATCCCCTTCGAACGAAGTACTCACCAGGGTTCAGGCGAGCGAGTGAGAGCCACATGAATTCCTTCCCAAACTTCAAAGCGCCAGTCGAAGATAAGACTGGCACGTTCGAGATCCACTTCCTCGCACTTATCTCCAGTCGAGTGGACGCCATTCCAGTGATCTTACTACACGGATGGCCCGGTTCGTTCCTTGAATTTCTGCCTATGCTACAGCTCTTCAAGGAGAAGTATACACCCGAGACGCTTCCATATCATTTGGTCGTGCCCAGTATTCCAGGCTTCACATTATCTGCCATGCCTCTTCTTGATCGAGATATCAGCCAGGGAGATGCTGCAAGGATTCTCAATAAGCTGATGGTCAACTTGGGCTTCGGCTCAGGCTATGTCGCCCAGGGCGGTGACATCGGGTCCAAGGTGGCAAGAATTTTGGCTGTCAATCACAAGGAGGCGAAAGGCAAGTATCACCAAGTATTCTCGTCTATAGGGTTCTTGCTAACACCTTCTCAGCTGTGCATCGTAAGATGTTTGAAACGCTCGATTCCAGTAATTTCAGAAACTGACGGAACGATTCACAGTTAATTTCTGTCCGATGGGTCGACCAGCGTCAGCTACAGACGACTCAATACTCTCCGAAGTCGAGAAGAAGGGGCTTGAGCGAGGTAATACTTGGAAAGCCGGTGGGAACGCTTACGCTCTGGAGCAAGCAACTCGACCCAGCACGATCGGTTTTGTGTTGAGCAGTAATCCCTTAGCGCTTCTTGCTTGGTATGCTGTGAGCCTTGCCAACCTTCCGTGACACTAACGCTCGCAGGATTGGGGAGAAATACTTGGAATGGACAGATGATCCGAAGCCCTCCCTGACCTCTATTCTCGAATCGTGCAGCCTCTACTGGCTCACTGGATGTGCGCACAGCAACTTGTGGTCATACCGCCATGTGAGATAGCTGTACCTCCACCAATCTCGATGCGACACTGACATGGCTGCTACAGTCTTTTGGCCCTGGCCAACTCATGGCCCAGGACGACCCCAGATATTACATTGACAAACCGTTTGGCTTCTCATACTACCCGAAGGAAACTGCACCAACGCCAATATCATGGGTTGCGACGACTGGTCGTCTAGTCTGGAGTAAGGCTCATGATAAAGGAGGGCACTTTGCAGCGCTAGAGCGACCGAGTGAATTTGTGAACGATCTTGAGGCCTTCATTGGGCAGGTCTGGAGCAGAAAGTAGTAAGACCCCAATGCAGTACGCTGTGCGAAATTCATGTCACCTGCGTGATGCGCTATTCATTCACTTCATGCACGTGCTCTGACGTCATTACTTAGTTAGCCAGGTGCACGAACTGTGTAGAATCTTCCGGTCGCGCTGAGGCTCAATCTCTTCAGTACTTTGCTACTCGCCATTCATCAAACCAAGCCAGTTGCTGCAAAGTTTTGTTTGGCTTCCTGCACGCCTTTGTTGTCTGACGGCACCGCGCGCCAACACCGCCAACCTTCTATCGCTTTGTTTCAGTCCAAACACTTTCAAATTCGAGGTCGACCAACCGAGCCCACAGCAGCTCTCTACCAACACTCTGACCTGAGAGGACAGTTATGGCAGGTCTCAAAGCAGCCGAGGCGAAAGATGTGGAGATACCGGCCGCAGACGTTGGTAAAGAGATGGATGACAACTTCGACGACAGCGATGACAGCTGGGAGACATCCGAGAGTGATGGCGACACCTGGCCTGCTGATATTCAGGTGCGAGATCTTGGAAACAGGGCCATCTACAAGGTAAGGGTCCTCTGCCCAGTAACATCTGGCCCGTCGCTGCGCTCTCATCTGTATCACTAACACGCCGACATAGTCAGGTCAAGACAGCCTCGCTTTCATGTCCACACTGATCAAGTGCGGTACGAATGACCTCGATTGGATCCCCCAGTCCGTCGTGCTTCTCAACGATGCCCTCTTCCAACAGGAAAAGTCTGGCGTCAACGGCTGGGCTTTCTTCTCGTTAGTGCCTTTCCAAGTAAGTTTGAAAGACAACGATGTCCGAAATTGGATGGTCTGAACACTCTGACACCTTAACGCTCTGCAGCCTGAAGCATACGAGTCCAAAACCAGATTTCTAGCTGGCCCTTCCGCCTACTTCGTGCCATGTATTCCGCCCGAGGAAGCCAAGCAACGCTGGAAGGAGGCCAGTTTCGAAGCGAAGCTGCAGCTCTCCAGCGACACATTGCTCTGCCACTGGGTCGATGACTTGACCGAAGCTATGCCAATCTGGTCCTTCGATTCACGCAACGGCAAGACACGTAAGATCAGACACTGGCCTCCGGCCGGACTGCTCGAGCACACTGGCTACGCGGATCCTGCAGTTAAGAACGAGACTGGCAAGCCGCAGGGAGTTGTGCTTGGTCTCGTCGGTACAGGAGAAGCTACGCGGCTGTTCTGTGGCCGTGCCGATGAGTGCTACGATCGAACCTCGTCTGACGTGGACCGCCCTGCGAAGTCACGAGTCATCAAATTCAAGGAGCATCAGCAGTGGATGTCTGACCAACTCGTCTCAAAGAAGGAGGACGATGTCGCGGCTTGCTTGAGGCGCTTGGAGGACATTGCGACCACCGACATCATCGATCGCCCACAGACGATCACTTACCTCGAGGCAAGAGCTTGGATCTACAAATCTCCGCTCAAGATTTCAAGGTAAGAGGGAAGCCATAGAACTCTGGAGCGGATCTGAGCAGTAATGGGCATGACATTTGGCAGAATTGATGCGGACAAGAGACTTTCCATGGCATGGCACCTTCAATCACGGAGTTTCGAAGCACAAGCATAGGCAATATACCCTGCTAAGAAGTCTGTATGTTGCGAGGCAGTCCTGTCTTTGCCACTACAACCTTTCTAAGGCCCTCGATACGGTTGAATTGGCCAACCAAGCTTCAACTTCTGCAGCTGCAAGGCAACGAACCTGGAATAAAACCTCGCGATTCTCGCCTCGCCACCGAAATAGAAGAGATGCGGATGTCCAGCAAGCTTCGCATACCCTTTAATCTCCCCTTCGTCGTCCAGTCCCCAGAAGTCGTCCATCTGTGCAGCGATCTCATGCCCGACGATCCCTTGTGCGTCTTTGCGGAAGTCATGTTCGAACCCGGTACACAGGACGATGAGGTCAGCGTCGAGGGTACTTCCATCCTCAAAGAGAAGTCCGTTCTCTGTGAGCTCTTTCACTACCTCGGGTTTCATCTTGACTTCCCACTTTATGATCCTGGCACAGTTCCCAATATCAATATAGTGACCACCAAATCGCCCGTACAGATGATTGAACAGCTGTCCGTAACGCTCTGTCTTGAAACCGGCTGCTTCCAAATCATCCCAAAGCTTCGGATTGGCCCGAATACCAGCCCATATGTGCTTGTTAGCCAGCTCGCTCAGCACTTTCAAGGGCTGGGTGATCTGCTCGCGGTCGGCCTCTGCCACAGGCTTGTCGAGGTTGTAGTCAGGTTGATGAGCATATACTAGAAATTGACCTGGAATCACCCATGTTTTTCCGCGCTGTACCATCGTGGTGTCCATTCCTAGATTGGCCATATCCTCGGCGATGTCATGTCCTGTATTCGCGGTCCCGATGACGACTCCTCGCTTACCGGCAAAGTCGTTTGCATTGTGGTAGTCTGCGGAGTGGATGAGCGTACCTTTGAAGCCGCTCCTCTTAACTTCGTGCTCTGAAGCCCACGCTGGTCGGGATGGGGTTTTATGGCCTGTACCGATGGAGAGAACAAAGTTCTTGCATCTCCACTTCTGATCGCCATTCTTTCCAGATGTACTCACCGTCCAAAGCTGGTTCGCACCATCCCATGAGGCGGAGTCGACCGAAGTAGCTTCTTGAACATTGATCGCATGTTTGAATGCCCAGTCTTTATAGCCCGCCCCGATTTGCTTCGCTGGTAATAGTGTTGGTTGATCCGGCTTCCACGTACGTCCAAATAGGAGGTTTCAGTACTCTCTAGTGGTATGCCATTTCAACGAATCGTATCGGTGTGACCATGAATCACCGATAGATGGTCTATTGTCAAACAAGATGTAGTCAACACCCAAAGCCTTACATCGACCAGCAGCTCCGAGGCCACTCTGACCACCACCAGCGATGATGGCATCGTAGATATGGTCTTCACTCTGAATGTTGCTATTGTCGTGGCCGCTTTTTGGTTCATCCGGATGGCCATGGCCTTCGTAGGACTCAAGCCACGATCGCACCATCCAAATCTTCCACATCCCATCCACTTGTACGAGCGACACGACAGCAGTACACCTTCCCACGAGCTCCCCATCCTTCACTGCGAAAGTCAAAGTGACGTCAATCCAGCTATTCTCCACGACTTGGGGTTCTTTATGCGATAATTCGAACTCGGAGCGCCCTCTTTCCTGACTCAACTCTGTGTAGACAGCGTGGACAACATGCGGCGAGTAAAAGGTGCGGAACGTGTCGGTAAAGGCGAGCATTTCTCTCCAAATGATATTTTCAGCGAGATGGTCTTGATCCAAGCTGTTCATGTATTGACCCGCTAGGATGGCGATTTTCGATTTATCGACGTTTTCTGAGAGCTGGCTCTTTGGCAACGAGCCGGGTATGTTTTCCAAATTCGCACTTGGATGGTAGGTCATCTTTGTATTAATGGTGCTGCTCCGAGAAGAGGAAGAAGAAAGTGAGGGGTTTGAGAAGTATCGGCATATAGCTCACGCTGGTAAGTAGTTACTTACTTATCCAGCTGACGTGATGGTCCCGACGTTGTATGGAGTATTACGCGGCTGAAAAGTACAGTAAGAAGAGCCCTGTTGCTGGAGCAGCTCATGCGCAAGGATGTTGGCGGTGTATATTCGAGACTGGATTCACTCGGTCTCGCTCGCAACTTTGTCGTCTTTCGGCGAACGAGGCGATGATTACGAGGCTCTGGAGGAATCTTCTTGCAGAACCCACTGGAGCAGCAGTACAAAGCCCTGGTCCTGCTTGTATGAAGGATTTGAATGGGCTGAAATGTTATCAGGCTGAAAAGTGAAGTCGAAAAAGCTTGGGGGCCGTCTTGGGATCGAGCTGCGATGAGTCAACATTGAGTTTCATTCACTGAGGCCTCTCCCTGGGCCATCAAGGTCGAAATCTCCCAGCATCTCTTTCTCATGATTCCTGTTCGTATCTCAGCTTTATCTTCTCCGCTTCAACAGTGTGAGATGCGTCTCCAAATGTCATCTCCGTTCATGCCCAGCGTATGTGTGGCACAGTGGCATTCCCTTCACGGCCGGCATCGCACAGGGGGGCACCAGTTGAGAATCATGGACACAGCTTGACAGGATTCCATGCTTTTCGCCATGAACACGAAGAGGATGGATGATGTCTACGACTCTGCTACCCATCCACGTCGGCATCTATCGGCGTTTGACCGACCCCTGATCCTTCTCCTCTCAATCCGATGCCGCTCTCGGTCCAGTTCTGCCCCGCATACTGGCGGGGAGCTGTCACAATGGCAAAGGTATCGGACCGTGAGGTCAGAAGAATCGGGTAGACGTCCGTTGGTCATGTCTTTGCTATTCCCTTCTATATCGTCCGTCTGTCCTCATTCACTCCCCTGCCTCTCTTCAACGATCGCTTTGAGACACCAACACGATGACGCTCGCCAAGCTCACGAACAACCGCGCCGTTCAGATGCTGAACAAGGCCGCTGAAGGGAAATATGGCGTTCTTGGAGTTGTCTCGTACAATTTGGAGACCGTGGTGGCAGTCATCAAGGCCGCAGAAGCGAAACGATCACCAGTCCAGATTCTCCTGTTCCCGTGGGCTCTTCACTACTCTCCGCTCTTCATCGACCTTGCAGCCAACGCCGCACGAAAAGCCAAAGTTCCAGTCACAGTCCACATGGACCACGCCCAAGATCCCGAAGTGATCAAGGTCGCCTCCCAGATCCAAGCTGCAGACGGCACGCCAGCATTCGATTCGATAATGGTTGATATGTCACATTTCGAGAAAGAAGACAATTTAGCAAAGACGAAAGAGCTGGTGGCTTTGTGCCATGCGAGGGGAATCTCCACAGAAGCTGAGCCGGGTCGCATAGAAGGAGGAGAAGATGGTGTGAAGGACACTGCCGAGCTGGAGGGCATGATGACAACCGAGGAAGAAGTGGATGATTTCATTGCGACTGGAATTGACTTCCTCGCACCGGCATTTGGGAACGTACATGGAGACTACCATGGTGTGGAGAACATTCATCTCGACTTCGACCGGTAGGTAACCGAGGGCTGGTATGATCTTTTTCGGAAACTGACCCACATTACAGGCTATCAAACATCCAAAGAAAAGTAGGAGGGCGAGTGCAGATCGTACTCCACGGCACGAACGAGTTCCCTCCCGACATCATGGCCAAGTGCATCGAGCGAGGCGTGACGAGGATAAATGTCAATAAACTGGTACTCTCAGACTACAACAAATATGTGGAAGAGAATACAGGCGAGGTGCCGCTCACTCAGTTGATGGAAACGGGGACGAGTCTGATACAAAAACAAACGGAAGCGTGGATGGACGCTATCGGCAGCAGTGGGAAGGCTTGAGGAGACCAATGTATCATTTGATAGACATTCGATTCAGATACTTCAATATGGAGCTCTACTGCTTCTTCAACGACTCTGCAAAGTCTTCCACAGCCCCTTTGAAATTCTGATCTGCAACAAATCCCAAACTCAACGCCTTGGAAATGTCGAAGGTCGTCGGCCAACTATCCAGCATAGCTTTGATCTCCGGCGAAGGCTTCTCCCTCTTCACCAACTTGACAGCATCCTCGCCTCCCACTGCCCTCAATGCATCCAACATATCCTTTACCGTAGATGTAATCCCAGGAAGCAAGACTTGTCTGATATGCGGTGGCAAGCTGTTCCCGTCCAATGTCAAGGCGTGCTTCAAGTTTCGAATCAATGTCTTGGGAGAGCACAGCCAAGCTTTGAAATCACCATCACATGGCAGAACGCTCTCCTTTCCTTGCAGCGGCTCTCGAATGATTCCACTCATCCAACTCGAAGCCGCTTGAGTGGGCTTGCCAGGTCGTACAGAGATGGTCGGGAAGCGGAGAGTGAAAGCATTGATGTAGCCACGACGATTGTAGTCGTTAACGATGTACTCGATCATGGCCTTTTGCGTGCCATAGCTACCCTGTGGTGTAGGTACAGTCTCCTCGCTGGGAACTTCGGGTAGCGGTTGCCCGAAGATGGCTGTCGACGAAGCATAAATGAACCTCACACCTGGTAAGGTGGCTCGGATAGCATCCAGAAAATTGATGGTACTCTGCAAGTTCACACGATATCCCAGTTCGAGGTTCTCTTCTGATCCTGCTGACATGATGCCGTGGAAGACATACATAGCGTCCAGGTCTTTGGACAGTACAGCTGATGGAGACTCGTAAAGATCGGCCTTGATGGGAATGGCGTTCTGTTTGTTGGAGGCCGCCGCTGGGATTGGTGGCTCGAAGATGTCCGCCAGAACCACGGTGTGATTGTCGTTGAGAAGATATTCGGCCAGCAGTTGACCTACGAAGCCGCCGGCGCCTGTGATGAGGATCTTCATGATGGTGGGTGTATTGGAGATGGGTTTTGACGACGTAGCTTCGTCTCTTCGGAAATGGAAGGGGATCGTCTGCTGCTATAGCGATCTTGTTGGCAACACCGAGAAGTTGACAGCGAAGGGATACTAGCTTCTTCAGGCACTTTTCTCACTCTTGTCGCGGGATGATTCTGCTCACGTCAAGATCGGAGAGCATCATCCGAATGACCCCCAAACGAAGCTACCCGACCTCGCTTCGGAGCTATATGCTCCTGGCTGAACTCGGGCCAACATTCACCGAACCCGTCGGCCGTCGGCTTTTGCTCCTTCCTAATCAGGCAGCCCGGTTTTCGCTCCACCTGCCATGCCTTTACCGATCCACTTGCCACGAGCGCCACTCCAGTCTTCACTCTCCCCGTGGAGACCCCAACTTCACCATTTTGCAATTATCGTGTCATGCGGTGTGGGTCGTCCGCTTCTACAGATCCACACTGCTGAGCATGTGAAATGGGGACGGCAAGGTGAGGCGGCAGGTAGGACGAAGTCTTTCCATGCTTTTTCATCTACGCGGGTGTACTCTCTCCTGAACCTTTAGATCTCTCACTCGACCACTCCTGCAACATGGTGACCGACTCAAAGGACTCCACGGAGCTGAATGAGATCCGTACGAGCATCGACAAGCCGAGCATCAAGGATCTGGACAATGTCAATCAAGAGCAAGCGGCATACTTCTCGGACTTCGCGACAAAAGATGAAGAATGGGTCGAATATCAGAACAAGAAACTTCTGCGAAAGGTCGACGCTCATTTGCTCCCGCTACTGATCCTGATGTACCTGTTCAACTTTCTGGATCGCAGCAATCTGGCTCAGGCACGACAGGGAACGCTGGAGGCGGACTTGGGCATGAAAGGGACAGATTTCAACTTGGCCACGTCAATCTTCTTCATCGGTTATCTTTTGATGCAGCTGCCTTCGAACATGATCATCACCCGAGTCCGCCCGTCGCTTTATCTGGCAGCAGCAACTACAGTAAGTCTGGACGAGGACCTCCCCATGCAATATGATCGGATAGCTAATATTGTTATTAGCTTTGGGGCGTGGTCTCAACTTGCAATGCAGGCGTTCACAGCTTCAAGGGCTTGGTCGTAGTGCGTTTCTTCCTTGGATTTGTAGAAGCTCCCTTCTTCCCCGGTGTCATCTTCTTGATGAGCTCTTGGTACACTCGAGCTGAATTGACAAGACGTGTTGCTTGGTTCTATGCTGGAAGTTCGTTAGCGAACATGTTTGGCGGTTTATTGGCCGCCGGAATTCTGGGCAATTTACATAATGCACAAGGAATTGCAGGATGGAGATGGCTATTCGTAGGTTCTGGCAGAATTAGAAAGGAGACCGAGCTGACAGTACCAAGATCATCGAAGGGACTATCACTATCGCTGTCGGCTTATGTGCCGGCTTCTTCTTGCCTGACTATCCAGCCAACACACGATGGCTGAACGAAGAAGAGAGAGCGTTTGCAGCATGGCGACTTCTACAAGACATCAACGAAACCGACGAGACTCGCTCCTCCAGTGTCTGGGATGGCATCAAGATGGCACTCAAGGACTACCGACTCTATCTGTTCACTCTGCTGCAGCACATGAACTTGCTATCTCAGACATTTCAGTACTTCTTCCCGAGTATTGTTGCTACTCTAGGCTTCGGCAGCATTGAGACTTTGCTGTTGACAGTGCCTGGTACGTCGGCTCACACGAATCACTCGAGAGATTGTGCTAATTCCTCTTTAGTCTGGTTCGCTACCTTCCTTACTTCCGTTGTCGTCACATTCACGGCCTCCAAGACCAAGGACCGCTCGATCCATATCATCGTGCTCATGCTTGTTGCCGCAATCGGCAACGCCATCGCCACAGCCACGACAAGCCTCGGGGCCCGCTTCTTCGCCATGTTTCTGATGCCAATGGGAGCCATTTCGGCTTTCACCATCATCGTGCCATGGATCGCCAACTCCTTTCCTCGACCTATGGTCAAGAGATCTGCTTGCGTTGCGATCGCCAATATGATTGGAAATACAGCTTCGGCATACGGCAGCTACATGTATCCGAGCTCGGCAGCACCGCAATACATCCCTGGAGGCAGTGCGAACGCCGCCATTAGTGTTTGCGTAGCGCTTGTAGCACTGCTCCTGCGGGTCTTGCACCAACGAGAGAACAAGAAGCTAGAGAAGGCAGAGCTGGAAGCCGCTCAAAGTGGCGAGGCAGCGGAGGAGCAGGACAGAAGAGGAGTTGGATTCAGATACGTGTACTGATTGACGATTAGACATAACGACATCTATTAGGAACCATTCTATCGGGCAGAGTTACTTCCACGCCAAAATTTGCACCTGCGTCGACGAGAACCACGCGTCTTCCGTGTCTGCCCATTTATTGACTGCTTTCAACGTTTCTCCGATCTCATCCTCAGAGATTCCAGCATCAAGCCAGCTCTGATAGAATGGCTCACCCTTCTTCAACTGCCCAGCACCACGATTCGCAAGCCACACTCGGGCTTCACGACCAGTAAGCATACTGGCTGCACCGCTGACTTCGACCTTCTCATCGACGTCGAATCCTCTGCGTCTGAGTAAGGCCGGCATTTGCTGATTCGTCGGCGTATACTTGCCGTACGCCTCGCCCATATAAACTCGATAAGCGTTCTCACCCCACAGCTTGTCGAGATTGAGGGAGGACGGGTAGAAATGTTGTGCTACACCATCGCGAGTGGCCAAGATGCCTCCCTTCTTCAGGACCCGGCGAATCTCAGCAAGCGCTTGCAGAGGCTGATCTGGTGGTGGCAGGTGGCCAAAGACTTGGGAGCAATAGACGATATCGAACGTCTCGTCGTCGAAGGGCAACGTCTTGAGGACGTCACCGTACTGGAAGACTACCGACCCTGGGCCTTCAGTAGGGATTTTTGCTTCCGACGCCAGCGCTCTCGCCTTTTCCAGCACTCCCTCTGAAAAGTCCACGCCAACGATTCGTCCTTCAGAGGCGTACTTGGCGAAGCCGGTTGTAATGGTTCCTGGGCCACAGCCTATGTCCAAGATATGGTGAATCTTCTGAATGTGAGGCAGTAAAAACCCTCCGTCAACTTCCGCCGTCCGGAGCAGATGTGTCGCGAGCGTGCTGGCGGTGTGGCCTTGTTTATAGGTATGCGTGGATTGGGCCATGGTGAATTTTCTCCCCTAGAATCCTTCCTTTTCATGCGATAAGACTTGACGTTCTATTATACATGATCTTGTGTTTCAGCTTTATGTTAAGTCCGCTACAGCCAGCGACTTCGGCATCCTCGGAACCGTAGGAATGTTATGCATCGTCCCCTTGACTTCGAAGAGAAAACTTGACGCCATAGCCAAATCGGGTAGTGGTCAAATAGGCCAATCGTGTTGTGTCTTATTGAGGAGCTAATGCAGGCACTAATGCTCTCTACTGGTATCATGTTTAGGGGTCAGGGAAGACTTTCGTACTTAGGAGTTCGGATTGGTGGAGGCCTTGTCAGAAAATGTCACCATTTCCACACTACACTGCGTGCTGCCATACCTCAAATCTATTCTTAGTCCTAGTCTATGTTGCGGTGCATACTGAATGCGGCATCGTAGCTGCGGCAGGTTATTCTTGAGTCATTCAAAGCGGTATCATATAAATTACGCTTTCTCAAGACGTAACGTAGGTCATTATCTGGGTAATGTTTGCATGGAATTGAAATCCTTGAAATTGGCTTGCGAGGGGATCGTAGGGACGTAGTAGGGAATGTCCGGTCTCCCTATGTACTGTGAGCCCATGCGAATCCTCTCCGCCACAAACAGCTTCAGATCGGTAAGGGAAACTTGTCCTCTGCACTACCGGTCGATCGATTATGTATGTAGCAAGTGAGCAATGGTGCCCATACCGGCATTCGGTGACCAGCTTGTCCCTAACCGAGTCTAGAGGAGGACAATAGCTTGCATGATCACATGCAAGCACTTCCAGACACATTGATCAGCTGTCGTCATCGCGTCCCAATTTGTCTTCATCCTTGGATTTAATTCCCGCAACCGGAGGTCTTCGGACTCCACACTCGTCCTTTCACAGCTTGCACCATGTACGACACAGTTCGTGGGTCGCTGAACACAGTATGCAGCGTCCTTGTGCCAAAATTTGTAAACATTATGGGCCCATAGCTTGAACGTATCGCACATTCCGAGGTTCTTGCCTGCCATGAGTGCTTCTCAACCGCAGTAGGAGGGCTTTGTTCTCAACCATAAGAGTGCGCATGCCTAGTACGAGGTAGGAAAGGCTGGGTAAGGCTGAGTTTCGCCACTCGGCTGCGGAGGTTCGGACACCGGTGGCTTTTACCGCTGCAGTGAGTTTGCTGGACCTCGTCATGGGCAAAGATCTCACTTCGGGCAGGAGTCCAGTGATTTAAACCTGCATTGGGCAAGAGTGTTCGATCGAAGTGCATGGTAGCGTTCATGCAGATACCAAGCTTCACGGCTACCATGCCGTTCGCCACGTTGCATGCCACTTTGTATGCCGCTCGCAAGATCCCCACGTGCTAGACGCCTGAGAATCAGTCGCCAACTCATAGCATGCCACTCAGGGGCCGATGCTATGGTTCAAGCTACCCTTTCTTAGTTCGCAGTAGCGCTCGGGGGAACAACATTTTCCTCATCGTGCTGTTGGTATCTAAACCGACATGAGGGCAGTTTCCGGGTGCAGGTTACCCACAAGGCGTGAATTCTATGTCTTCATGGACGCAGAGGAATCCTTTGCTGGCGTGAGGCAACGTAGCTCAGTAAGGGCTTTGCCTATTCAGCGTGTGAACCATGCGACCAAGAAGACGTCCATCAACATTGCCATACGTTTATATAGGAAAGATAAGGGGATATCTATGACCACGGCTTGACTAAATAGAATGCTATGAGGTACAGATAAGTCGAATAACTGCTGCTACTCGTCTCAAGACCCGTATTCCAATGACATGTGCTGGTTCTCATTGGAAACCATATCAAGCAGCAGCTGCATCAAGCGAAATCTTCTCCATGCTAGCCATCTACTACCTCAATGAGACTGTCACCCACATGCCGGAGGAACCGCTGTCGGTACATCGCTCGAGCAGTTGCCTTTGCGAATGAAACATCGAAGTGCCATCATCATCGCTCATGGCCGTCTCAGAGATGGGGAAACCCAAGGGCATGTCCGAAAGAGAGACATATAAAAAGTCTCTCCACAACTCATCTCCTGTTTGTAGCAGCATTATCACCATAATAAGTCACTCGTCACACTCACGGATATCTTTGTGCCATCAAAACATATCTATCATGAGGTCCTCCTTCCCTGCAGCGATCCTAGCGATCGCGTCTACAACCGCCATGGCCGCAAACACTACTCATCCAAACTTCGTTTTCATGAAAGATGTCACGAGCCCTCATGTTGACGATGTGTCCCAAGTCTGCTTCACCTTTGTGAGCGATGGTGGCTTGGCGGGGTTCTACTACACGTTTTCTCCCCCCTGAGGTACCAGCACTGGCTACGTTGGCGATCATGGTACTGTTTGTGTTCCTACTGCAACTGATGGAGGGGCTATGTATATTGGAACGAACGTAAGCAGAAGTTCCACGGTAGAGAAGATTTGCCGGACTGACTTGGCGACTTCGGGCAGAGCGACCCAGGCCCCGGGGCTACCAAGCTCGAATGCTTCTTTCCAGCGACGGGCACTGCCAACTGCGACATCTCACTCGTTGATGGATACTCTGTCTCGGTTGGCTGTGTTCCAGCCGGCGATAACCAACTCATCGGTTCGAACCAGAGCCTTCTCGGACACGGCATCCCTTGCCCCGATCAGCAGGGTCCTTACTGTATCAACACTGAAGGATACGCTCCGAGCCAGTCTGACGTATTGCCGTTCTTTCAGCAAGGAGTACAGGTCCGTAAAGATAGCTGAATGGGTGTTGCAGTTAAGCTAATTCTTGTAGAACGGCAACAACTACTGCATCTGGGACAGCTGCGCGCAAGATTACTATTTCCCAACTGGCACTGGCCTTGATTGCTTCGTTACTGCGTAGAACAGGAACGTATTTGCATCTCAGAGTGCACCTGATAAGGCGGAAGGAGAAAGGAGACAAGGGGGTTGGAAATCGCTGGAAAGTGAAGGATGCCAAGACTCACACATTCGTTTGAAGGCCTGTTATAGAGTAGTAGATAGATATAGTATCAAGCGCTTGATCACACAACCTTCTTGCCCTTTCCAATTGTTTTGTCCATTCACGGCTTTCTACGGCCCCGAATACCCGGCGGTTCGGAAAGCCTCAGCAAGGCTGACGGTCGACCTCGGCACGAAGTCCGGGTGTTGTCAAATTTAAAGAGGATCCTCTTCGCGGGCGATCACAATCCTTGCAAGTCCTCAACATGAAAGTCGTCATCACCCATTGGGTCCATGAAGAAGTCACAACATTTCTGGGATCGTTCGCGCAGGTCAAGGCACCCACAACGCCTGGCCAAGTATGGCCTCAAGACAGAGTCCTCCTGGAAGCAGCGGATGCAGACGCAGTAATTACATGCATGGCCGACAGCGTCAACGAAGCATTTCTAAAAGCCTGTCCAAATCTCAAGATCATTGCTGCCACTTTGAAAGGATACGACAACTACGACGTTGAAGCCTGCAAGCAACACAATGTTCAGTTAACTATCGTCCCGGACATCATAATTCCCCCGACGGCAGAGCTCGCGGTATCTCTAGCGCTGGGTATCATTCGGAATGTTCGACAAGGTGACGAGACAGTTCGATCCGGTAACTTCACTGCATGGAGGCCACTGCATTATGGGATGAGTCTATCTGGTGCCGTGGTCGGCTTCGTCGGAATGGGTAATCTCGGACAGGCTATAGCCCGCCTTCTGAGCCCGTTTGGCGTGTCTGAAATGGCTTACTACGATCAAAGTGAGCGGCATACACCTGAGGGCTGGTCAGGTCCTGCCTGGAAACGGGCAGGCTTGCAGACTCTTCTAAGCAGCTGCGATCTGATCATCGTTTCGTTGCCTCTGCTCCCTTCCACTCAACATCTACTGGACAGCAAGGCTTTGGAAAGTCTTCGTCCGGGGGCATACATAGTCAACATTGGCCGAGGGTCAGTCGTTGATGAGAATGGAATACTGGACGCGCTCAACTCAGGAAGGCTTTCAGGTTATGCTGCGGATGTGTTTGAGTTCGAAGACTGGGCGCTTGCTTCGCGGCCAAAAGACATTCCTCAAGCTTTACGACAACACCCGCGAACTCTATTCACGCCACACCTTGGATCAGCAGTCGATAACGTCAGAAAAGAGATGTCAATGAAGGCGGCTGAGCAGGTTCGGTCGTTGTTGGCGGCTGAGGTGCCTGAGTTCGCGGTTAATCAGGTGAAGCAGGTCTAAGTTTGAGCAGCATAGGTCTTAGGCATGCAGCTACGGACATCTGATCTTTCTTAACGACTTTCTACCCAGATACAGTGGTGCCTGAAACGGAGATAACATCGGTATATAACGCTCGTCCACTGCCATAGTTCGCATGGAAGACCAAATGCTGTCCATCACGAGCGATTGAAGCACCACCAGGGCTGTTCAGTCCATAGGTGCCATTCTGAAACAAAGACCCCGAGTGACGAGTGTATGGTCCCAGCAGAGAACTCGAGGTAGCGTAGTTGACCCTGTAGTTCGAAGTGGCGTAGCAACCCGAGCTGAAGAACAGGACGTATGTTGAGCCGACTTTCGCAAGTGAAGGAGCTTCGACGATGCCGTTGTCCGTCGTGCCTGAGGCACAGTTCTTGAGGTAGTCGCAGTTGTCCAGAAGGTCGGTAATGCCGCCTTGAAGAGTCACTCCGCCAGACCCTACTGTCTGGATGCGGATGCGAGTAGAATACTGTCCGTTGTCGTTGCCGCAGAGACCACTGTCGAAAGGAGTCAGCCTGAGCCGAGCTTGTATATCGTCAGAGCTTTCGACTCACCTATTGCCAAGCGAGTTACCATCGACTTTCCAAAGCAGATACTGCTGACCATTTTCTGAATAACCCGAAGGATCTATATCTCCTCCTGCGGTGAGGTTGCATATCAGTGGGCTCGAATCCGCGGTGTACGGTCCAACGATATTCGAAGAGTGTGCGGCGCCCACACAATGATGAGATGTGCTCTGTGAGGTCGTGGCACAGTAGTACATGATAAAGCTGCCAGAGCTCTAGAATCTGGGATCAGCGTGTTGTTAACGACTGTAATAAAAGGGAAACAGATGATACTTGCGTACCAACAAGTTCACTATGTCAAAGGCATCATTTGGTCAGCTTTCTCTCGTCTTGCAAAGGCACTCGTTGAACTTCAAACATACCGTCAGGAGCCCAAACGTTCGGATTGGGCGAGTAGACCCAAGACGCAAGATTGGGCATAGCATCATGCTGAGAGCCAACCGAGTTGTTGACGAGCTGCCAAGTGTTGAAGTCTGAGGACGAAGCTACTTGCGTTCGAATGGCACTGTAAGCCTTCTGGGTAGCAAATGAGTACCACGTGTTGGCATAATTGATCACAGCAGGGTCTGAGCAGCGTCAGTGTCGGTGGTATAGGACGGCTCGTTCAGAGTGTACCGGGGAAATCATCGCCAAACAATTTGGGACCCGATGGAGCTCTCTTGACAATGCTGCGTTCTGGCAAGGATGTCGTTGAAGCGAGGCACAGAAGACCTCCAGCGAGGAAAAGCGTAAGGGGTAGGCCGACTGAGAACATGGCAATAACGTCTGGACTTTGAATCAGGTTGCCGGTGTGGGTGACAGCCAAACAGGAAGACTTCAAGAATGTCCAAGGGCGCTCTTATGCATCGCGATGCTGATCACTTGAAGAACAAAGCATCACTTGTTCGGTAATGCGTAGTCCATATACCACCGGCCTCACCATTCAAAATTGATCTTAGTCTGCCGCTGTTTCCTGCCACCGGAGTTGGCCACACATTTTGCTCGGATAGCCCGGCTTCTTGCACGCGCACTGACATGTTGGTGGTCTTCGTCTAACTCTGATAGTCTGAGTTGTCGAGCATGAGGAGCAGGCTAGAGTAGTAAAACGCATCCGATCCGACTAAGGTAGCGTCGTACACCACAATAAGAGGGTGGCATCATTAAACCTTCATCCTCTCAAAATGGCCGCATCGTAAGCAGCGGATTCGGGCCCAGCGCCTCCTCAACCTCCATGATCTCTTCCACATCCTTACTCTTCATCTCCCTCGCATGATCCTCCGTCAAGCCTCTCCGAAACACCACCGAGAACTCGACATACCCAATGGGAGTCTTTTCCGCATGATTCTCCGGCCACAGTTCGCTGTCATCCATCCACTTGACGCTACACGTATAGACAGGAACACGCAGATGCTTTTCTTGATGCTCGATGAGATCCTCAATCTTCCAGAAAGAATAGGCCGCGACTTTGTCCGAAGACCAGTGTCGCTTTGTGGCGCCGTGACCCCATTGGAAGGTAATCCGTTCGGCGTATTTGTTCTTGATGGGGAAGGAGACCGTTGATTTGTTTTTGTCTTTGGGGAACCAAGCCAGTTGATGAGGGTCTTTGGCCAGAGGGTTCAGACTGTGGTTTGGATACAGCTTCCATTCTTCCAGAGTGCTGCATATTGTCAGCTGGCTGTGCTTCAGCTCTTGCAGAGTACCATCTGAATCAGTTGGCATGCTGACTTGCAGAGTCCCGTAGTCCCAAGACCGCTGTTCCGGTGGTGGATCCATGTTGAGGGCACGGAACAGTATTGTCATGTTGGCCAGTCCTGACCCCATGCCGCCTTCGACTGGGAACGCCAATTGTACTCGAGATGACTGATTTCGTTCGAATAGGTCGGCAATATTAATTCGCACAGCGCCGAGAAATGTATCAGTCCTATGCCTCTTCTTATCTCGAACAACCACAATGACTTCTGCCGTGCGCCAGTCACGAACAAAGCGCCAGACCTCAGAACCAAAGTTTGGATCAGAGTTCCGCGGTTTGATCAATGTCCGGGTAACTCGATGCTGATTGATATAAATATTGGCATAACTTGTCGGAGCATCCGGAGTCTCGTCGTCGTAGATCATCTCGTCCGAGTCATCCGTTTCCCTCACAGCTCTCGATGTCGAAAGGAAGTTCATTGATGGTATTTCGACGTGAAGGATCCCACACGGATACTGATCCACCGGCGGCTGGCTGTTCATGATCTTCAATTCGGCTTCTTGCATGAATGCAGTCTTCTCTCGTTCGTACTCGTCTTGAGCGGACTCAGGTGCTTCGCGGAACTTGTACTTGACAATCTTGTCAACACGCTGCTCAAATTCGGCATGATCTTTGATCGGTGGGTAGATCTTTTGCCGTTGTAGTTGCTCCAAGGAGACACTCGCTTTGGGAAAGAAACCGATGCTCCAGTCAAGTTTCGCAACAGAATGGCCATCATCTTCACAGAGGAGGTCATCCGTCCGTAGTTGAAGTTTGCCCGAGTATTCTATGCTTGAGATAACGTCGGTAAGCAGTACTTTACACGAGCCGATGATCGTTTCGTTGTCCAGGATTCCAATTCTGACGAAGTTAACTTCGAGCGAATCTTGTGCATTGACTTCTTCTGGCCCTACGCAATACGCCATTCCTTCTTCCCATCTGGGAGATTTATCGGAATAGATTGTGCGGTAAATGTAAAGTGGATCCCCAGTCTTTGCCCATCCGACGCTAAGAAAGGAGGAGAAGTCATCTCGAGCCCATGGTGGTTGCAGGTGATGCACTTGATGCATTTTCGCAATAATGACGCCCAAGGGGTAGACATCTTGTGATGTGGTCTCGCCTACAAGGAGAGCTCCCAAGTCGATATTGATACTTCTTGGTGAAATGTATGCAGCCAGTGCGGTTTCCAGTGCCTGTTGTACCAACGTGGAAACGAGCGGCATGCCCATGACGTTCATGCTGCTTTTGAAAAGAGGAAGGCAGGCAAATTGGACCTCTGGCTTCCGCAGTAGTGATATGACGGCTTTGGAGACGAAAGGTGGATCCGGCTTGAGTTGGACTCTGGCTCGAAGTAAGCCCACAATCTTGTCCATATTGATCCAGACGGGTACCCGAACGCCGCCGACAAGTCGGAACACAAGCAGAATGTGCATGCGCTTGCGGTAGTCGTCGTCGTCGCGATCTCGTTCCGAACGGCCATAGTCGAATGCGACCTCGACATGGACGGACGTCCTCTCTCGAAGCATCTTCAGCCGTTCCCGCAACTCACGGGCAGCACTCCTCTTGCTTGACGTGGACAACTCAGTAGCCCTGCTCTTCAAACCTGGCTTGAGAGTCATTATCTCGTCATAAAATTCGCCACTGGTAGGTCCCGCATCGCCATCCTCCTCCACTGGCTGCTTGGGTAGTCGTCTGATACCAACAATCCTGATAGGTTTCGACCCCTGCCCCATATCCTCAATGCTGACGCCGCTGACAAACGGCGGAGAATTCGCCTGAATGGTAGCTTCCATAATGTTGGTAAGTGGCTTGAAGATATCCGGATTGAGGAATGGCCAGATCGAATCCAGAATGTCGTTCAGCCAGTAGGCCGCTTCCGTCTCTCTCGTCGCGGCTGCAGGTTTTGAGAGGAATGTTGCCACCATATCCCACACTCGTGACTGGAAGCTGACTTCCGCTTGATGTAATAGCCAGTGGAAGAGGCTTATGTTAATGAGACACGACATGACAATGAAGCTTATCAAAGCCGTGGGAACAGCATTCGAAGCAGGATGTGCCCATGCTGTCGTCCGCCATATCACAGCAGCGAGCACTGTCGAGAGTAAAGTCGCTGCAGTACATAGGAATGCCGAAGTCCGGAACGTCTTCGCCAGGGGATGTTTTATGGCATCCGCCTTGCTAAACTCGCCTGCCTGAACAAACAATGATTCCAGGATCTCCTGATGTGACTGTTTCGTCCGTGGAGGAGTAGCCTCCGGTTCTCGATCTCGACCAACCAGCCGAGCAGCAGATTCTCGGGAAATGATCCTGGGCGGCGGTCTCGAAGCATGCTCATCCGAAGACCCAGGAGATGCCATCCACATCGACCTGCCGACGAGCGTCGACAGAGCCGAAGACGAAGCATTCGCCGGCTTGGCAGGCATCGTGATACCTCGCGTCGGTGATGCTGGACATGGTGATGTTCCACGTCTCGGTCAGAAAGGCAGCCCAGAAGAAAGACAGGTGTGGCCTTGATTACGTAGTTCCCGAAGCTTACTCGCGTTTAGCCTCTGGTACATCTATTTTCTTGGATGAGCCGAATTTCTAAACGACGTACGTCTTAGCTAATCCATGCTTAGATTTTCAGGGTTGATGGGCGGCAACTAAGTCTGGTCGCCGTCGTCCCAAATAGGCAATTTGAGACGACACGGCTTGCCGAGGCTGAAGGCTGAGTCGAGTCGATACAGTGATTCGTCGCTTTTTCGATAAGATGCATAGTTAAGAGTTGGTCCATGTCAAGTCTATATGACTTGACAGTCATAACTTGCCCAACATGGGGCCTTCATCATGCAGCACGGCGTACAACGAGAGCCCAGATCAGGTGAAAGAGCATTACAGAAATTCCACCAGCTCCCTATAGTTCTTGACATCCCCAGATCAATAGGACTGATATACGCGAACTATAGCATATAGTCATCTTCATAGAACCACACATCTAAGATAGGGTTCTCATCCTCGACGAGATCTTCCACATCCCGGATCAGGACAGACTCGTGCCCACAAGCACAAGGTATGCGAGCAATCGAGCTCTCGCAATATTTAGGTGACCCTTGATGGAAGCATGGAAGCGCGACATCACGTGCGTGTCTTGCGTTGCTCGAAACTAGCGCTAGCGCATAACCTCATCTAAAGCTTCACCTTCCATTCGTTAGCTTCATGTTCTCGACATTGAACACGAGCTAGCGCCTGACTTGGGAGGTAGATACACCTATTGCTGGCAATGGCGACCGTGCATCCCTATCTTCGGGAAAAACGGGCGTACAACGACTAAAATCCCTCAATCAATTTCAATCAATTCATTGCAACCTCAACCTTCCAGTTGACAACCTTAATCAGTCAATTTGGATCATTGACTGGAGTATCCCACTGAAATGACTACGCCTCACGCTTCGTCTCGTCGAAAGTGCAGGACAGCCTTGAAAACAAGAACCTTCATCAACCTACTCAAACACACACCTCTCATTCCATCAAGTCTGCCCCGTAACCCCCGTACACTCAAACCCCACGGGCTCACTAACATTACTACAAAGATACCCCCCCCCCAGCACACTCCCGTCCCCCACATCCCTCAAATCCACATCCCTAACCTCAATCCCCGTACAAGGAACCCTGCCACTACACTGAAAACTGCCCACATCCCCTCCCGAATTATTCACCGTCCCCCTTACATCCTCCCACACAACATCCGAAATCTGCATGGTACTGCTGTCGCAAATATTCGGGATGGACTCGTTGGCGAAATAGCACTGCGTGATACTGAAAGGGGCGAATTTTCCCTGGCCGATGTTGGAGACGGTGAAGTCGAAGAAGGTGAGATTTTTGATATAGCCTCGTCCGCCCCCGCCGGCATTGGGTGGGTAGGGCCCGTAGGTGTTGTTGCCGGAGGGGATTCCCGCCCAGGTTTTGAGGTAGGCGGCTTGGGTGGAGTCGTAGAAAGAGATATTCGTGGCAGTGACGTTCTCGATGATTTCGAAGTTGTCGTTGTATTGTGCGATGCTCCCCATGGCGAGACCGTTCGTGTGGTGGAAGGTACAGTTGGCGATGTGGATGTTGGTGCTGTTCGCTTTGCAGGAGATGGCGTCGTCGCCGGACTCGACGGTCCAGTTGGTGAAGGTGATGTTGTTGGAGAAGAGGGTGTCGGCGCCGTCGGTGTTTTGCGGGTACCCGTGGCCTGGGCGGGCGTCGGAGTTGTTGATGGTGATGGAGTCGAGGTGGAGGTCGCTGGAGTTGATGATGGACATGGTCCACATTTGGGATTGGTAGAAGTTGAGGCCGGTTATGGCGGAGTTGGTCAGGTTGCCGAGGGTGATTTGGTGCGGGCGTCTGTTCGGCAGTATCAGTGACATTGTTTTGAGATCTTCGATGGTTGAGGTGGAGAACATACCTTGGATAGTTATCGAAGAAAGCAATAATTGACTCATACCAAACCTGACCACTTCCGTTGAACGTCCCAACTCCTCCACCATGAAGCCAGACATTATCACCGCCAAAGATCCAAACCGTAGACTGATTCTGGTAACCGACAGGAAGGCTGGTATTGAGCCAGTGGTCGATGTTCGTTGACCTACAGCATCGCAACAATCAGCTTTTGTGTCCATGTTCGAAGTGACATTCAATAAATCTCTTACCACTGCAGCGTCCCCTGAACATCCACTTCCACATTCGTCAAGTATGTATTCATGACTGATGAGATGTTGTACGTAGTCTCGCTAAACACGATCCGTCCATCTGTCCCACACTTGTCAATGGCATCGAGGATATTCGGCACCGCATCTGTGCCATCAGTAGGTTGCTCAACATTGCAGACATTCGATCGAGGTGGTAATGCTGCTGTGAATGATGGCAATGTCGCTAGGGCGAAGGCGACGGTGGATGTACGAGAAAACATCTCGAAGTCGCTGCCGGAACCGCCGTTGAATAGACAGGTAGACGAGAAATACGCTCTGTCAACATCTTTCTATATCTATATTCCATCCATGCCGGACAACAGGAACCATCGTCACTACATTGCAGGATAATAGCATGACGATGTGGCAACACGTTCGGCTCCACACTCACGTAGGATGCAGGACCTACATGTACCTTTGTCCCATACGATTCCTTCCAAGTCTAAAAGGAAGGACTCGCTAGAGATCTCGTACTTCGGGCCTAGTTCTTGCTCAGCGTGGAAGCATTGTTAGAGTATAGTGTACGAGAAGAGTTAGTCAGCCATTCATCTGGCGGCTCGTGACTCTTGGAGCCTTGGCAGAGCCATCTATAGCGGGTTCGATACGAGAAAGCCCTTAGTAGGAAATGGGTCTTGAAAGTGTGGTATGTCCGATAGGTCTTTGAAAGGCATGACTTTCAGACGTAGGTATTTCTGTTTCCACGATCCAAAGGACCGTGACTGAGATCAAGAATTCAAGTCATCATTGTCCATGGCACGCAAATATAAGCATTCGAGAATAGAAAGAGCTTCTGTCCAGCTCAAGTGGAGGTAGCCGGTCAAGCTCAAGCCACCTCATAGAAACCACCCTTTGTGGTGGTATTCCTCAACACCCTGCCGCGAGCCAGATCCCCTGCAGTGATATTTGGAAGCTTCACATGCTTGTACGGGCTTGGCGACTTCCTTATAGTCGTTGCTGTTGGACCAGTACCTCTTGTCCGCCCACGCATAGATGGCTTGAATGGATAGCCCTTGCTCTTGCGCTTCCTTCGCTGGGCTGGTTTGCTCCACGGGGGCGAAACTGGTGAGAGTCCAGAACTTGGATGTGGAGTTGGCACTCGACCGACCACGGACCTGAATGTAGGTGTGGTGGAAGGAGGACGAGGGTTGACGGCCTTTCTCTTTCGTGGACGCGGTGGGGGCCCGGAGATGCCGGATGCTGGGCGCGTTGGAGTCTTGGGCGGCATAGCTGGTAGTGGCTATATCCCTCACGCAGGTCGATAGTCTGCTTGATGGATTAAAGATGCGTTGTGTTTGCATTCGGGAATACCAAGAGCTAGGCCGATTATATGTCATTGACAAACAAAGCCATGGTGACGGATCAATGCTGCTCATGGCCGGATGCGGACGCTGTATTGGGCAACAAAGAGTTCAGGGAGCATGCGGATCCAGAGTCCTTTGTCCGGCCGACTCCATCCCTAGATCACAATTCTCAGTATGATCTTCTTTCGGGAGAACTTCGAGGCAGGCCACACCTCAGACCAAATTCGTAGAGATGAGCTTACGTAGTAGTATGCGTTTCCATGTAGCCAGCGGGATTCCACACGATCTTGCGAAACTTCCACGTCCCCAAGAACATCGGCAAAGGTACAACCGCACAAGCTACAACTGCTTGAAAGACAAGTGCTCGCTTCAATGAGTCAGGTGGCTGACTGCTCCAACCGCCTTGCAGCGCATCCATGATGACGATGAAGATGGCTCCCAGGACTTGTCCGCCGGTCCAGCCGATGACGCTGCTCACCTCAGGGGAGACTGGTAGAGTGAGGATGGAGAGTACCTCCAATGCCACCGGTAGAAGAGAGAAAGATGTAGCCCCGAGCAAAGCGCATACGATGTAGGGTCCAGCAAGGCTTCTCGTGCCTGGCATCCAGATGAGGATGATGTATAAGATTGCGAGAATCGGTATGATGACTTTGATTGTGATGAGGTATTTCTTGGTGCGGTCGATGATGGGTGACACGATAGCCGATGCGACCAGTCCAACCAGGATCAGCAACCCGCCTGCAATGCCAGCGTCTGTCTCAGAGAAGCCGTATGGTTCGAAGATTTGGTTTATCAAAGACGAAGTGGCGTTGAAGAAGCCGACATACACAGCGAACGGGATGGCGATGAGGAAGAACGAGGCATTGTGAGGGAGTTCGCGCAAGGCTTGCACTAGATCCAGCTTCTCCAGAGCAGCAGTGGCAGAGGGTGGAGAGGGCGGCTTGGCAGGGATGAAGGGGGCTGGAATGGTGGCGACGCTGGAGATGATGCCGACGTAGAGGACCATGTTGGGGAAGCCCGAGATGTCGTCGGACCAGATGGGCGAGATGAGTTGGCCTAAGGCACCTCCCAGGGGGTTTGCCAAAGAGGCGATTGCGGTGGCGGTGATGCGGCCTTGGTCACTGAACCAGAGCTGGCTGTACCGAGTCGGTGCCGCCAGGACGAACGGCTGGGCGAGCCCGATGAGGATTTGCCCGAACATGACCACGCCAAAGTAGCCACTCCCGGCCCGAGTGCCGGCATACCGCACCCAGTTGCCGATGAGGGTGAGGGCGCTGGCGGCGAGGATGGATGCCTTGGGCCCGTAGCGATTCAAGATCCAGATGGTGGCAGGAGCAGCCACAGCGAAGGCCAGGAGGAAGGCGGTGCTCAGCCAGTTGATGACGCTCTCGGAGGTGTCGAAGAACTGCGCGGCCGTGTCCGAGACGGAGGCGTAGGTGAGCCAGTCCCAGGAGATGACAATGTTGAGCAGGACCAGCTGTGCCAAGCCGAAGAACCGACGCTTGTAGACGCGGTATTGCGGTGGAGAGGGGGACGCATGGTGTTCGATGTTGTTGTCGTCAAGCAAACCATCGGTGGTGTCGGCGGTGGACTGCTGGACGAGCACGTTGTCGTCGCCGGGTCGTTTGGCGGTCGAATCACGGCTCGTCTGGCGCTCGGGCGGCGCGCCATTGCTCGGCCCGGCCATGCCTATAGGCACACTTAAACCACGGGCTGTACAGGTAGGCTATGAAGCCATTGGAGAAAGCTAAATCATGAAAGTGAGGTACAAACAAAGCAATGTTGTTATCGGTCGCGCCTGCTGTGCCTCTCAGCTTCGATTGACGGAAGGAGCAATGCTCTTGGCCTCGGCTCGCTTAACTTTCCGCATCAGGCCACGTGAGCGGCATATCGTCGGGCGGAGATTAGATCGGTGCCTGAGGTTGTTGCGCTGTCTTAGTGATGATGCGGCTCTGGAAGCATCCATCACCAACAACATCCACGACTGATTTGATTTGACAGCGACGACGACGGCTGGTTGTGGCGACTTTGACGGAGAATGACTTGACGACACCCACCCCTTTCCACTCACCCTCCTTTGGCGGCGACGATGTATCAGTCATTCACAGGCTCCGCGCGCCGCCCTCGCAACGTCAACCTCTCAGGCCGTCCTACCAACCCCTTCGCCGCATTCAATACCACAGGCTCAGGCGCACAGCAAGCCGTAGCCTCCGCGCAGCAGGATCGAGTCCATCGCCAGCAACAAAGAGAGCGACAGCAAGCATCATCTCGAATCCAGAAAGTATGGCGGGGCCATCGAGCGCGGAGGCGGACGTTCAAGATATGGAGGCAGGTCTGGGATGAGACGGAGAACAGCTCGACTGGGGCGTATCAATCATCAGATGAGTCTCTGCGGCAGTTGAGGAGGCTATTGTTGTTCTTCAGTCCGAAGGGAGAGCCGGGCGATATTCAAAGACTAGCCTGGTATGGCACTCGGCAGGTCACCACGAGTGAGACGGTAGAGTGTACAGGCGATGGCTGGAGGACGGCATACTCGAAGCTTCAGAGAGCATGCATCGCTGCGTTGAAGGCGAGAAAGAGCCCCAACGCCGACACAGACAGAACATTGCTCTGGATACTAGCATTTGCTGCGAGGCAGAGCTCGTTCAGCACGAAAGAGGCGGTCGAATACTACGAGGCTCTGACTGCGACATCGAGCCTTCCAGACGAGCCTCTGCAGGGCGCGCTACTCGCACCGTTGAAGCAGTCCAAGGAGGCTTACACTGGTCTTGTTATCCTCTTGGCACGGCCTGTGAATGCAGAGATGCTGAGCTTGCTCAGAGCCGCTGTTGATGCGCAGATCTTGGCTGAGGCGGTCACTGGACTGGGTGAGGATCGATCAAGTAGCCCGCGAGAACGGCTATGGCTATTGGGCAACATGATATATGTTACTGGACAAACGAGCAGCATGACCTTCACCGCCGCGGTTGGCCGCCTTCTTGGATCGCTGGCAGACGATGTGGATTTTGATGGACAAACTTTGGATGCTGATAATGAGACATTCGACAGGGACGTACTATCAAAGCTGGCAAGCGGTCTTCCGCTCAACACATTCCTCAACACACAAATCAAGACGCTACTCGACCAGCATGCCATCCGCAACCTACTGTCTGGCCAGCAAACCATCAACTCGAACAACAACAACGCACAAGTCTTGGCAGGATATGCTCTAACATTACTTCGATGCTTCCCACGAAGAGCCGATGACATTCGCATGTGGCTACATCTCGGCCCCACAAGCAAAGACAGAGCATCGCCGACCGGATATCTATGGGATGCGGCGAAACAGTGTCAGGTTTTCGGCGAAGTGTCGTCCAATTCAAGAGATGTTGTCCACCTTCTCAAGAACACGAAACCATCGCGACGGCAGAAAGATGATTGGACGGTCGTGCTAGTCTTTCTGGAAATGTTCACATTCGACTTGAAGATCATGGATGACGAAGATTTCATGGGAAGCAGTCCACAAGCCAAGAAGAACAGCGCTGTGCCTGTGCGCGATGTGGCGCGGCTGGTGACCTTTCTCAAGAACTTGGGTTTCACCCTATACTTCGATGCCAAAGACCTCAACGATGCCACACCAAAGCCGGCAAGAGACGAGCCTCTATTCAGCCCAGGCCGTCGATTTGGCAACTCGAACGTAACAACCACTTCCACTGAGGTTAAGCCCCTCACTGTTGCTGGTTTGCCTGGGTTGACTATCGATTACCTCAAAGGACTGACCACCGGATTACTCCGAGCAATCTACGAGCGTGATTCAAGGCGAAACTTCCTACCAAAGGATCATTGGCTCATGACTGAGCGATTTGATATGAAGACTTTTATTTCTGGTGTGGTGGAAGAGGAAGAGCGACGACATACCGTACAGGAGTTGGATGACGAGGATAAAGACGACGACTCTGACGGAGACGATATCGAGCTTTTGAATGTACCGTCAAGAGGCCCTTCGAACTACGCTCGTGTGTTGAGGAACCAAGAAGCTCGAGAACGTGCGCAGCGCAAAGCCAGTAGAAAGCGATACCTGGAGTCCGTGGCGCCAAGGTTGGAAATTCTCCAGAACATGCCCTTTTTCATACCGTTTCACACTCGAGTGCAGATCTTTCGAGAGTTTGTGCATCTCGACCAGGAGAAACGACGAAATGGCTACGTGGATCCGGAAGTCTGGCGCATGATGCTTAGAAGCGAGGCCATGGGTGCTGGGATGATGCCAGGTCAGCGAGACCCATTGTCGAGACACCACGCCAAGATCAAGCGGACATCTGAGTTCATGGATGCATATGAGCAGTTCTATGACCTCGGAGCCGATCTGAAAGAGCCGATTCAAATCACCTTCATCGACCAATTTGACACACCCGAAGCTGGTATCGATGGCGGTGGTGTTACCAAAGAATTCCTGACCAGCGTCATCAACCAGGCATTCAGTCAGGACCCTGAAAGCATGAACCACTTCTTTGTCGAGAATGATCAACATTTGCTCTACCCGAATCCCACTGCCATCGAGGATCTGCGGATACGACTCCAGGAGATTGGGTTGCGGGACGAATCGCCAGACATGCGTGAGCAGATGCGGGAGTTGCTTAAGCAGTACGAGTTTCTTGGCCGTATCATCGGCAAGTGCTTGTATGAGGGAATCCTAGTGGATGTATCCTTTGCTGGCTTCTTCCTCAAGAAGTGGGCACTTACTGGTGGCACTGGCAGCGCACCGAACGAGTCACACTACCGGCCCAACATTAACGATTTGCGTGAACTCGACGAAACCATCTACAGAGGTCTCCTGGATTTGAAGAACGCTGAGAATGCAGAAGACTTTGGCCTTGACTTTACCGTCAATGTCACTGTGGGTCCAGACCACAACCGACGAGTAGTCACTGTCGAGCTGGCTCCCAATGGCTCGAATATTCCTGTCACAAACGAGAATCGCCTTTCCTACATCAACCGCATGGCTGCCTTTCGACTTCAATCGCAGAGCAAACGCCAGACGAACGCTTTCCTGCGAGGTCTTGGCGACATCATACAACCTTCTTGGCTGTCTATGTTCAACCAGACTGAACTGCAAACCCTTATCGGCGGTGCGCAAGGTTCAGTCATTGACGTCGAAGACCTGCGACGAAACACGCAATACGGTGGTGTATATGTTATTGGGACCGATGGACAAGAACATCCATCTGTGCAACTATTCTGGACCGTGATGCACAAGCTACCCGATGAAGATCGCAGAAAAGTGCTGAAGTTCGTTACAAGCACGCCACGAGGCCCGCTGTTGGGCTTCGGGCATTTGAATCCGAGATTCAGTATTCGAGATAGTGGAGGTGATGAGGGCAGGTACCCCACAACGAGCACTTGTGTGAATCTACTCAAGTTGCCTATGTACAAGGATGAGAAGTCCTTGAGGAGCAAATTGCTTGCGGCGGTGAATAGCGGGGCTGGGTTTGACTTGTCGTAAGAGGATGAGTCTTGATGTGAGATTGAGCGAACTTTGAGCATGAGGCGATGACCCCAAGTATAGTATAGATTTTGCATAGCGATGACTGCTTTGAATGAAACGAGTGGACGAAGCCCCTTCACAACAACCTCGAGGCATTCACGCGGCTAATCCAGGCTCTAAAATCAAGACGATGGACCCTATTTCGAGCGTGCCATCCTCCCGCACAGACTGCACTAGTTCCTGCCTAGTCGGTTCCACAGGCCTTGAATACGCTCCTCCTGAACTCAAACCTGGATATAGGCCTTTCTTATTGACGACCGTGTCCGTGGCAAAGGCTTCTTCACAGATGGGTCAAAATTCGGGTGTTCGTGCTATCGGAAAACCGCCCTTGAACAACGACCGAATGTCCATATCAGATTACGAATTCTACCATCTTGAGGCTTGCAGCAGCAAATGGGTCACCATAGTACATCCATGAAAACGATGGCCATGTCTCAGTAGACGAGTACCGATAAATACTGGATTAGAAGTACCTCAGTTCCCAGTGGTAAGACTTCTCGATACCCGCTCTGTTCACTTACCTCCAACCGAAATGATTTTCTCACGCCTGCATCTCCGGACCGCTTTCATCACGACCCTGCTTTACGGTCTTTCCACTCAGCAGGGCGCCTCGCAAGAGTATGAATTCATCGTGATTGGGAGTGGAGCCGGCGGCGGTCCTCTTGCGGCGAATCTTGCACGCACGGGTCATACAGTCCTTCTCCTTGAGGCAAGGACAGATAATGGAGATTCTATGCTGCAGCGTGTGCCTTCATTGTGAGCGAATGCAACGACTTACCATTTCGATTGCACTGACTTCCTTTCCAGCTCAGACTTCGCGGCCGAGAGCGACGAAATGGCCTGGGCCTTCTACGTCGACCATTACACCAACACAACTCAAGCTTACCGTGACAACAAATACACCTGGCGACATCAGAACGGATCGATTTTCATCGGCACAGGTCAAGACGCCGGGGATGCCGAGCCTCTGGGTATCATCTACCTAAGAGGTGCCACGCTCGGGGGCAGTACGCAGGTCAATGGCATGTGCTTTACGCTGCCACCTGACGCACAGTGGGACGAGCTTGCTGCGTTGACGGGAGATGATTCTTGGAACTCGACTAGCATGCGGACGATCTTTGAACAACTAGAAGCTTGCGACTATCTTCCTAATGGCACTGCCGGGCATGGCTTTGATGGGTATATCCATGTAAGTGATTGTATCTGATGATGTGCGAGGAATTGGCTAACGGCAAAGTCCAACCAATTGCCATTGTCCCTCCTCGACCTACAGCCCGGTCTTCGAGACGTGCTTGGATCAGTGTATGGAGCACTCGGACAATCGAAGCCAAACTCCACCACAGACTTGATCAACCGTATCGGACGAGACATGAATCGACTGGATCCGATACGCTACGAAAACAGCGATCTATACACCATGGTGATCGATCAGAATGCAGATCATGTACGAACGGGTGCTCGCGACTACATCATGGACACACTTCAGGCCACACACGCGAATGGGAGCCGGCGGTACCCAGGACTTACGATTAGTACACAGTCCTTCGCCACAAGAGTTCTCTTCGCCAACAAGACAACGGAATCAACTCGCCCTCGAGCGACTGGTGTCGAATACGTAGCCGGCGAGTCAGTCTACAAAGCAGATCTTCGCTTCCCCAATCGAGGAGCCAGACCCATCACTCCAGTACAAGCGATCGCAACCCGCGAAGTCATCGTCTCAGGAGGCGCATTCAACACCCCCCAAATCCTAAAACTATCCGGATCGGCCCCCGCGAGGAGTTAGAACAGCACAACATCCCCGTGCTAGTCGACCTCCCAGCGGTGGGCCAAAACCTGCAAGACAACTACGAAGGCGGCATCACCGTCGAGGCCGCGCGAGACTTCACGACTCTATTCACAAACTGCACCTTCGGCGACCCAGGCGACCCCTGCCTCGCCGAGTTCACACTCAACCACACAGGTCCCTACACCATCGGCTCCGCCTGGGCCGCACTCCTCTTCGGCTCCAGCGTCGCCACGACCCCCGACACAGACATCTACGCGTACGGCGGCTCCACGTCGATCTTCACAGGCTTCTATGAGGGCTACGCCGAGGCTTAGTGCTCCCCTCTCAACATTCTGGTGGTCGCTCGTGAAAATGCGTCCACAAGGCCGGGGCTCAGTAAAATTACGCTCAGCGGACCCCTTCGACACCCCCCTGATCAATTTTGAATACTTCGCCAACGGCGGTGCCCACGACCTCCAAGCCCTCCAGGACGCCGTCAAGTTCATCCAAGCCGCCATGAACAGCAAGGGTGGGGGCTACTCCCCCTTCACGACCATCGCGCCGGAACCCTCCGTGAGTATCCAGCAGGGCATCAAAGACTACGCGTTTGGGCATCACTGCGCGTGTAACTGTGCGATGGGGCCTGCGAATTCGAGCGCGGCGTGTGTGGATTCGCAGTTGAGGGTGCATGGGGTGGAGGGGTTGAGGGTGGTGGATACTTCTGTTTTTCCGGGGGCGATGGGGGCGATGGGGGCGTTTCCCATGCTGCCGACTTTTATGGTGGGGTTGAAGGCTTTTAGGTTTATAAGGGCGGAGGTGGAGGGGGCGGTGTAGGTGGGGTGCTGAGAAGGCTGTCGAGGGATGTATAATTGGAAGATGTCTGATACAGGATGCTCTAATTGCCTACCGAATACACCACAGGAGCTAAGATGCCAACTGGACAAGAGTACGAAGCTCACGGCTATGGTGAACTGCATCAAAAGTGAGGTCCAGTGTGGCGGATAACGATACTAGGCTTTCCAACTGAAAAGTGTGGCCACGGGGTTGGATGGTGATGGAGTTGGTGCGAATGCCTGCCTCACGAGCTGAATCTTGACCTGAGCCCGGCCCATCAACAGAAGATCAACCTCTCCATCCCGATACTCGCGAAATCATGCGCAGTATTTGGCGTCTCCTCTTGCAGCTGACGTGCATATCACGCACGTGCATGCGGTGGTCTGATCGTCTCACCCGGACGCCACCTCCACAGCAGCGTTCCTTGGCTCAGCCAGCCTCGTGGAAACTGTGGAGATCTGGATCAAAGTCGTGCATATACGCATGCTTCATACGAAACCCCTCCAATGATCTGTGGAGGCCCATGTGCAAGCCCGCTGCCCGCACAGGTCGTCTGGAGCTTGAAAGGTCAAGCTGTTGAGTGAGGTCGAGTGTGGCTGTCGACCACATCTCTGGCAATGTGCTTGAACTCGGCTTCTATGCTGCAAAGAGACATGTCCTGAGTCCATACTCTGCACTCGACATGGCACAATCAACTCACAAACGAGAGAGAGCTTTCCACAAAGACGACCGCTGCTTCGCTAATCAACTCATGTTGCTACTCTGCACACTGACCCGGACATTCCAACCGCAACAGATTCCCTCTCGCCTGCAGAGTTCAGCTTCGCAAAATGAAAATTGCCATGGCAAAGTATCCGCAGTGCGCTGCATGCTCCCACAATCTGGACCTATCCTAAATCCTACGAGGTCTGCATTGAGTGTCTCAGGATCAACCTCTCCCATATTGATCAGTGCTTCGAGAAACGCCAATCCCGAGGAGCCGCAAAGATGTCAGACCACCGTCACCATCTGTCTGGTACTTGTTACACGGAATGCAGGTTTCAGGTCTGCTTTCGCACCGTGGCGCTGCTGTGAGAATGCAGGGTCTTCGGAATGCGTTTCAAGAGACGCAGCCATACTTGTCTCGCATGGCTCGTGTCTAGACGATTTCGATTCGCACTTGTTGCATGCGCGGATTTGGGCGCTTTTGTCTAAAGCCCATAGCAACTGTTAAGGATATTCGGGGAAGCCTCCCAACAGATAGCAAGCCTCGTGGAGCCAGGCAAGGACGACGACGTAAATCAGACTTGTCTACCCGGCTATGCAGAGGTGAAGTGGCATGCCATGCACAGATCACATCGAAGAGCATCCTGGTAAGATACTTGCATACACATGGCACATACTTCGCAACTGCAGTATCGATTTGAGGCCAGACCGCACAACAGTGTGTTCCTCTGCCCGCCATCCCTTTTTCCATCCGCAGCCACCGTCCAGCAGACAGCTGGAACATGGAAATGGAGCAATCTCACAGCTGACTCTCTATGCGAGTGACCTTCACGCAGCTCAGCCACGTACCTAGCTATCGCTAGCAAGACCTATGTCGAGACCACGTTGAGGTGAGAATGTGAAGGCTTCTCGCGCAGGACACTGCAACAAGATGCAGCCGCAACGCCTCATCACCAGACTTTCAGCACGTCGCTGGACGAGAATTACACCTCTCAGTACAGCGTGGGGATGGGTGGAGGGGAAGGGAAAGGCATATATAAGTACTATCCTTTCCTTTCGATGGCTTTCAAGTCGTCTTTCTCCCCGATCACAAGCTTCTCTTGACACAGTCACTCCCCCGGAGGAGCCTTCAACCATACATACCGCAAACAGCGTACTCGATACATATCACTCAACATGCCCGCCGCCACACAGACCGTCCCGTCCTGGATGACCGGCGGCGCCACCAAAGATATCCCACTCAACGGCATCTCCAACGGGCTCAAATCCAAGAACATCACCCTCCAGCAGGTCTCCAGCACTCAGAACGATGGTTTTGGCGAAGACGACGCATTCGCAGTCGCTTCTGGCCCGCAGAAAACCTTTAGCCGAGACACGGTGAAATCAGACGATAGGAAGGACTATGAGCACGAGAGAGAGGAATTCAAAACTGCCTGGGACAATACTAGGAACCACTTGGAGAGTGTCTTCGAGCAACTTTTCCGGGAGCGCACGAGAGTCGGTAAGGGTGATATCGAGGTGCTGATCTCGAGATTTGGCGTCAAGTGAGTTTCGATTTCGTGACTGCGATGCTTTATTCTTACTGACCGACACATGAAGCGACTATAACGTCGCCGTCCGCTCCTGGAACGCCAGTATCCCAGACCGCAAGTCGACACTCAAGCCGCTTCAAGTATTTGATCCGACGGCCGAAGGCAGCGTCAGGACCATCGGTGGTCTACAGGTCACCATCGAAGAGCTCGAGGCCTTCCCGGGTCAGTCACCATACCTTCCACCTGCTGCAGTCTATCTATTGTCACGCTAACCCAACCCCTCGCAGATGTCGTCAAAGCGGGCCTCTTGATGGCTCTAGAAGTCGACCCGGCGCTGATCGCGTTTCCCGATTTATTCAACGAAGAAGGTGGCATTGCTGACAACGTCGTCGACAGTGTAAAGTCGTTCGGGATCAGAGCTGGGATCTACAAGACCTCGGACAGCCGCGTGGACAGCGAGAACGCTGTGTTCGAGGACATCAAGAGCCATCAGGTTAAGAACCCTAAGACTGGACGGGATCAGCTGGAAGCCAGGCTCACAAAGCAGTTGAGGGTGGCTGTTGGGTTGCCGGCGGTCAGTGTTGGCTAAGCACATTTTGAGGCTTAAGTACTTGAGGGTGGTCTGCGGAAGTTCGATTTGCAATGAGCGCGGCGTGCTCATTTGATAGGCCTTAATGAGAGATATGTATGCCTTTTCCCCATCGACAAGAAGTGCACATTTAGCTTGAGGACGAGCAATTACATGATCTAAGTCTAAGTCCCTGTAGCCCTGGCAATGTTGAGAATAAAAAGCCCTCATAAGTGAAGGAAATGCTCACTGCGCCTTCGCATCCTTAAGCACATGCACCCACTTCCTAGACGCCTTCGCCTGCGAATTCTCATTCAACAAAAAGATAATCACAGCCAACAGCGGCCAAACACCAACCCATCTCGAACGACCATTCGCAGTCCGATGGAGGTTGTACTGTACACACGCAATCTGTCCCGCGGATGTCAACTTCCCAGAAAGAACCCATGACGAGGCTGTATGAGGCGCTGGATCCTCCCCTCTCTTCCAACGCTCCACGAGATCCGGCATCAGGCCGATTGCAGTCCCGATGCCGGCTATGAGATTGTCTCCTGATGCGATGACCTGTTCGGCGGTCTTTCTGGAGCGGATGCCTCCTGTGACCATGAGTGGGATAGTCGTGATTTCTTTCAGTTTTCGTGCTGCCTCGAGGAAGTATGCCTCTCGTTCCTGCGTGCTCTTGCGTTGGGGCTTTTTGGCGTGCGTGCCTGTCATGGCGGGAGATTCGTGGCTGCCGCCGGAGATTTCGATCAGGTCGAGACCCATGTCTTTCAGCCTTGTGGCTACCCAGGTCAGGTCGTCGGGTCCAAATCCACCTCTTTGGTAGTCTGCTGAGTTGATCTTGACGCCAACACCGAATTTTGGTGAGACGGCAGCGCGAACGGCCCGAATGACCTCGAACAGCAGACGAGCTCGGTTCTCGAGAGTGCCACCCCATCGATCAGTCCTCTTGTTCCACAAAGGCGACAGGAATTGAGAGACCAAATATCCATGCGCCGCATGGATTTCAACTCCATCAGCACCAAGCGCTTCCGCCTTGCGAGCCGTCCAGACAAACCGTTCAACAACACCCTGGATCTGTGACTCCGACATCTCACGCGGTGTGTCGAACATCTTGTTCAAAGAACCAGATCCCATCTCCATAGGCACGGCCGAGGGACCATACACAGGCAATCCAGCTCCTTTCTTGATCTGTCGTCCAGGTTGATTGATCTGCAGCCAGAACTGCGCTCCACCGTTCTGTGTCGCTGAAATCCACTCCTTCCAAGGAAGGGGATCGAAGTTTGGTATATCGTCCGCCAGTACGACATCTCCTGGAAGAGCCACAGCGTATGGATCGATCATGACGTGCCCGCTCAGAATGAGCCCAGCACCACCGGCTCCAAAAACACGGTAGAGACGAACCAGCTCTTTCGACGGTGCGTTGTGGTTCTTGACGTCGGCGAGATTCTCTTCCATGGCAGCTTTTGCTGTGCGATTCTTCAAGCGGGTTCCATTTGGAAGTTGGAAGGATTGGAAGAGACCGGAGTCTGCCATTCTTTGTCGCTCGGGAGTTGGTTGAGGGCTGCGCGAGACTGTTTGGACGATTTATCGCAGCAACTCGAATGCAGAGTCCAGACGACGATTGTGTATAGATGTATGAAGACGCAGAGTGCTTTTATTTGTCAGGTAAGTGTGGTTTGTAAGAGTGTCTAGAAGCGGTAGGTCAACTTGAAGCCGGCGGCCAATCAATCCCGCCGACTCGTACAACGCTCAGCCTTGTCGGGGTCCAATGTCGATGTTCGACCCAATAGGTCACCCAGGCAGAAGGGTTTGAAGTCGCCCGAGCATTGAGCGCCATCTGTTCGAATGGCCGATAAGTTCCCTATTGGTAGCCGGCAGCGTTGTCAGCATTGAAAGATCAGACGGTCTCTTAGCAGAGGAGAGACGCAGCACATCGATCTTCTGTGTCGCGCTGCGACTCGATTATAGAGACCTGAAGTAGTCGACAGTGCCAATTGTCATAAGTCTGCTTATCTCCTTACTGAAATCCGTGCGTAAAGGCAGTAAGACGCCATGGGACGGGCTGCACCTCCTCAGCCTTGTCTTGAAGGATGTGAGAAAGACGGTGACCATGTCTTGTACGGTCGCAACAGATAAGGAACCTGGACAGATACAGAACGATCCGCTCACCTCGTCGTGTTGTTTGGGGCTACAGCTTAGGTTCTCCTCTGCTACTACGTGTAAACAAACTCATGGTATCCTTCAACCGAGCAAAAAGGGCACCTCCTCTTTGATGTAGCCAGTCATCTTTTCATCAAGCGTCGAAGGCGCCTTGGGCCCCACGCAGAAAGTATTACACCGGCCCTTCTCCAACTTCTCAAAAGGAACAAGGCCTCTGATTGCACTTCAAATTGATTAGACAGATTGCGCGCAATAGAGATGGTTGCTCCCATTTAAGCGGTACATCGACGGTGGAACCAAACGCATCCGACTGCTACGATCCAGCCGACTCGATCCCGCAGCCTTCTCAGAGTTCAGACACGAGAGACGGACCTTGATGAAGTCGCTCGGCAATTCGGGCCTCCCAGAGGTTTAGGGGGAATCGTGTCCGCTTGAGCCATGAAAACGGCCCAGGCGCACCAGGTTCGATGGCGTATTCGAGATCTTGCTGCGCCGCTGACACCGATTGGACTCCAGCCGCGCGCGAATGGTGTGTTCTAGTAGGGAAAGGGTACACAAACCCCGAGGGACTGCCTTCAAGCAAAGGTCTGAGTTCCTTCCTCAAGATATGACCAGGATCGTCGCACCATTCGCCTTTTTCCACGCACTCTGACAAGAACAATCGACCGCCCAACCCCAGGTTTCCTTCCCCCGCGCAGAGCGAGGATAGCCAGAACACTGGCGCGTGCAACCGCTCGGACTCTGTACAGTCGCAGCGACAACGGCGGTGTGGATACCAACTTGTCTGCCCTCGGAAGAACCACGAGAGTGCTCTTCGGTCACTTTTTCTGGTCAAATGCACGCTGTCAATCATCTGTCCCACCAAGTCGAACAGCCTGTCGGCGGCTGGAATCTGCCGAAGAGCCGTGAGGCTTTCATTTATGCGATTTGTTCCCAACTCCTGACCACTATCATCGCTGTCCACCTCCTCGCTGTCCCCTTCATCGCTGTCCCCCTCATCGCTGTCCGCCTCCTCGCTGCTGCCTCATTGTTGGTGAAAGCAGAGCGTACATCCATGACTTTGCTGGATCTTCCACAGCCCTGCCTTGCGATCCATGTGAGCAAATCAGCTCCGCGCAACACCTTCTGGTCCATCGAAGTCAGAGAAGTGCGGTGTAGTCCACGAATATGCTTCAGCATCTCCCTGACAGTCTCTGCGTGGCCCTTAGCGGCTGAAAGGAACAACGCCGTTAGTTCGGCATTGTCCCTCACATTTACATTTCCCCCTTCGCTGCAAGCATCCGTACAATGTCTGTGCGGCCAAGTTCGGCGGCGCATGCTAGTGGTGTGACTCCGTGTTCGTCTATTGCTTCCATTTCAATTGTGTTGGTTTCAAGGCATATCTTCACGGTGTTTATGCAACCCCATTTGCACACAGCATGAAGTACACTCTCGCCCTGAGTATTCTTTTTGTAGACATCAATGTCTGGGTGTGACATCAACATTCGGCAGACATTGTCACACCTACGAGAGACTGGTCCAAACAGAGGTGACTCGCCACGTATGTCAGGCTTGTTGACGTCGATGTCTGGGTGTGATAGCAACATTCGAACGACATCGTCATGCCTTGTTGCAGCTGCCTCGTGCAAAGCCGTCCTGCGATAGCGACCATATTTGTCGATCTTAATATCGGGGCGCGATAGTAACATTTGGAGGACTTATCGCCGCCCAATAGAAGCTGCCACGTGGAGAGCGGTGAAGTAATATTTGTTCCTTCTCTTGATGTCGATGTTTGGGTGTAAGTGCAAAACTCGTACAGTTTCCTCTTTCTCGTATAGCGAAGCTGCTTTCAGTAAAGCGAATTGCCGTCCACATCCCTCTGATCCACGTCTATACTCTCGATCTCCAGAAGGATCTTGACCATCTCAATGTGCGCGTCGCCAGCAGCAATTATGAGCGGTGTCCTTCCACGACCATCTGCGGCGTTGCAACTCAGTGACGGCGCCTGCTCTAGGAGCATCTTCACGAATTGCGTGTGCCCACGCCCTGCAGCATGCCAGAGAACACTGCAACTGCGACCGTAGTAGACTCCGTTACGTGTGTCGTCTGCTTGAGCACAGGTCCGATGGAAAAGAACTCGTGCGGTCTCAGTAATGCCAAACTGTGCTGTAAGCATCATCGGCGTTTTGGCCTGAGTATGTCGAATTTACATAGTCTGCTTTCGTCAGAAGTACTTTATAGAGCTGAGCGAGATCCTAGATCGCTACGGTATGCTAGATGGCGAAATATTCCATTGCCAGCGTGGTGTTCCCGAATTCGCTGGAAACATCACTTTTTGTTATTGCCAGCCAGAAACGCAAATCTTGCCTAGCAGAAAGTTCCATGACTCTCGACGACAATGCCTCAATCTGTTCACAACCAGGCTGGGATTTCATATTCACATCTTTGGCATGTCTCGCCCAATGAAAGGCGGCGTAGCGCATGAAAGGCCATGCACCAAAAGGCACACCAGGAGCTGCCTCGTCCACAGCATCCAGAACCACAAAGTAGTTATCAATGTTCGACAGCATGGCCTGAAAATTGCCATGGAGCCTCTCCAAAGTGAGGCGTTCGCGCTTCTTCTTCGCTTCCACAAGGTCGTTGGCATCTCTGGCAGGAATTCAATCAGTTACCGCAGCAAACTGCAGAGTACATGGGGTGCGGTTAGCGTATCCTGCATCTTCTGGTCGAAGAAAAGATCAAGGACCAAGGTCGGGGTTGGACTGTCGTCTGCGGGACTGTGTTGTAGCGCCTCGATCAAATGTGGAGCCAGTGTGAATTTGCCGGTCCCCTGGATGACTCCCGCCAAGTAGATTAGAGCCCTTCCCACGCTGGGCCCAGCTGTTGTATTGTTCATCTTCGAAGGACCATGACACAGTGCCGGCTTGATAATTCCTCTGGTGCTGGTGCAATCGTGGAGTGTAGTCGGTGGGGCATAACCAGGTCTGCAGTTCTCTCATCTCGTTTTCAGCGGCACTGTCCACAAGCCGGGAAGTCTTGGTCTTGACGTCTTGCATATCTGATTTTACTGCAGGCAGTCAGCGTTTAGGGAGTCAACGTGGCTACCATGGTACTGACGCTCCCTTGGCCTCTTGGCGAGTATACCCTCGCCGTATATCTCGTCTACGTCAAGATAATTTAGCAACTCTTTGGCGAAAGCCGCTGCTGTCGCAGCCGCGTAGTGCTGCCAGATATCGTTCTTCCTCTCGTCTGCGTAGTCACAAATGCCGCGAATTACGACACACGGAAAACTATTCATGAGCCCGCCAGCCACCGTTTCAAAGCAGAGCGGATCGATGTTGTTCTCACGCAGCCACGTGACGATGTCGTTTCGCTCTTGAGCGATTGTGATCAGCTTGTTACCTGAAGCAATGGTTCCGTAGTGGATTTTCGATGCATCCCGGCTCCGGTCGGGGTTGGAGAACTTTAGTGCTGCACGAAGTGGATCATGCTCGGCGCCTGGGTAGATGAATGTGTCTTTCATGACCTCATTTTGCTCAAATGCGGCAAGTAGCTCCCGCATCTTGGAGCGTCGGCGAAGGTGTTGCGCCCGCAGCGCTCCCAGTGCATGTAAGAAAGCATCTGGAGGTTGATTCAGGTGCCCATTCAGAAGAGTCCTATTCTTGCCGTCAACCACCTTTGCTTTGATAACATCGTGAAGGACAACACCGCCGTTTCCATTCTCGGGCTCGCTCACGACAACATCGCCTAGGAGAACGTCACGTTCGAGCACGACGTGGCCACTCTCATCGTGAGTCTCTCCTGTAACGCCGGCACCTACGCCCACGAGCAAGCCGATGCGGATGTGTGGTAGAGAAGAGACGAGGTGGGCAGCAGTGACCGCGGCGCCAGTGGTGCCGTAGACACCATATGGCAGCGACGCTATAACGACGTTGAGGTCGCCGATCCGTCCCCATGAGTAGCTGTTGCCATCGGATGGGTTCTTCTTGAAGTCTTTCGGTCGGCGATGCTCCTCGTCGAGTAGTTCGAGTGCAGCAGCCCGCTCGTGTGGAAGTGCAGCGATCCATGCGATCGTGTAAGTTGCGGTGGCCGGAGGGCTAGAAGCAGCCATGGCGCAAATTCAATATTGCCTTGCTGAAGCGTAGAGAAGTGCCGCTGTTTGGAGGTAGCTGTACCAGAGCTCCCGAACAGTGGTTATGTCCATGACAATGAGAGAACCTGGAGGAAGAGGTCGACGAAGGTGTAGAGGTTGAGTCTTGAGCGGCTCAGCAAGCCCGGCTGAATGCGTGGGCCGTTGGAGCTGCAGGGCGACAGCCTAGCGACCAATGAAATGACGGGTTGGAAGCCATCTGTGACACCTTTGAAGCAGGCAGATGCTTGTTTTATTAACATTTCGGCTCCAAGTGAAACCAGCATCTCCGTTGTTGACTCACTTTATCATCCACTGGCGGTGCAGACGGCGGCCCATTCGCTTCTGAACTGGGCTCACGCCGTGAACGCCAAAGTGGAAGACGTGAAGGTGTTCGGCACGGTCTATCGGTGTGGTGCGATGCTCCAGGCAAGCGTTTTGACGCTGGTGACAGGTCTATCGCCGTCGCCGTCACGATTCAGTGCAGTGCATTGCAGCCTTCAAGATGTCGATGGTTGGATGAGGCTGGAGAGGTTGAGATATACACATGGACGTAGGTTTGATAGAGGAAGGCTGATCCCGACCTCACCTGCCAAGACCGGGCCAACGAAGCACTGGAGTGCTGCCGTGCGAGGTGAGAGCGGGGGAAATGGCCAGAAGACTTATTGCATACATGGTAGGACTGACGATTGGCACTGTGCTCAATGAACAAGCTGCACAGAGGAGGTAAATGTGTTCAGTACAGTCAAACCTGGATAAGAACATAACTTATTCCTGAGTTCATTCTATGTTGCTAACCAGGTTATAGGACTATCCAGTCTAACTAAAGAAACAC